>NC_054381.1:41841985-41904991 GCF_017654675.1 Xenopus laevis
GCAATTTCTGCCATCTTTGCCTCAGCTGTTCTAATTTTTTCCTCCGTCTCTCTCATTTGGAGGTCAAGGAGCTTTATCCTCTTTTCCGTTTCAATCATCTTCTGATGTTGTGCCCATTGTCCCCAGCAAGATATTATAACCGCGAATACAAATAGAAATATGACTATATAGAAGAGTTTCTGGGCTGGATCTCGATAAGTAGAGTCTTCCGAATCAGTATTATTATTAAATTTTGTTTTGTGCTTCATTTTTCTCTCTGCATCATCAAAATAAAGATTATATTATTTCTCTAAACTTCATCTAATGAATACATTATATATATATTATATTATTATTATTATTATTACTACTAACATGTGTTTATAAAGCGCCAACATGATTATGGCAACCAGACAATATTTCATTACTACTGAAGGTGCCATTTTGACATCACATCCCATTCTTATAGTCTGTATTTTATCTTATATAGCAAAAATCTCTAATATTTATTTTTAGTCTGATGCTCGCTAAGTCGCTATCTATTCTGTTCTGTTCTCTTGATAATCTTTTTTACCTATCCCAACTAATACTAATCCCACCTAACACCATTAAATGCTTTATCAGGATTAAAATATGCTCTCTTTCAAAGCCTCTAGGTTCTCTAATGATATAAATGTATATTACATTCTAAAATGAAGCTATTAGCTCAAACACAAACACAGCCTTTCCATAAGTCTGAGCTTTCCAGAAAACAGGTTTCCAGATAATGGATCCCCAAGCTTTTCACAACTCTGATAAGATTTTGTTTTTATACTCAGTATAAACTGCAGGTACCATTATGACATCACATCAATATGGCGCCCAGATACCATTTAATTAATATTAAATTGTCACATCACATCCCAAACCTTTATATAATTATATTTTGCATTTTATCTAATACTGTTAAACTTTCGAATCTTTCATTTTAGTCTTATGCTCGCTGTCCTTTCTGTTCTCTTGTTAATATCTTTTAACTATACAACTAATATGGATCCATCTAACTCTCTTAAATCAGAATCAAAATATACTCTCTCTCAATGCCTCCAGGTCTTTTAATGGTTAAAATCTACATTATATTCTAAAATAAAGCCTGTATCTCAAACACACACACACATATCCTAATATAATGATATATCTATCACTATTCTTGGTTTGTACTGTACCTATAAGAAAAAACTATCTAAGTTCTAACTTTAATATCCCTATACAATTAATGTTATTCTCTTAAGACTGCAATAAATATACTGTATATATATAATTGACAATAAAAACTAATTAACGTAATTTACTTTAAATGTCTTTAAAATTGAATGTCGAGAATTTGTAGAAATAAAGTTTCTTTCAGATAAATGGTAGGGAGTTGCTTACACTTCGAAAGCTTTTCACAACTCTGATTTGATTGTGTCTGTTACACGGAGTATAAACTGATACATACATTATGACATCACATCGCTATGGCAACCTGATTATGTTTACATTACACTCATTATGACATCACATTACATCACAATGGCAACCTTTTTGCCAGTTTACTGGATATTGTTATTTAATTTTTGTTGTAGTTATAGTTGGTTATTTGCCTAAGCGATTAATCCTTTATGTTGTATATTTATGTCTTGCTCTCATGGTGCACAAGGTATAATTTTGCGGGTACCTTATGTGCCATGAGCCTTAGACGTCTGCTCTGTAGTCTCCGTATTGTCTATTTTACATAACCCAGCAAATCTTTCTGTTCTATCATTACCATCACATACTTTTTGGAGATTTATTGATTCTCTTAGTTGAGCGAAAAGCTTGCTGTTAGCAGTCTCAACAGCAAATATCTTTAAAAAAAAACAACTAATAATAGAAAATTGCAAAAGTGCTCGGAGTAAGTTAAAATTAATCAGGCCAGGTTTATCAGATATAAACTGTATGGAGACCTTTATTCTTGTTATCTAGTAACAACCCTGGCCTTCATGTGCCTATAGGTGGCTTAATGCAGACTTAAGTCCATTTGCTCACCAGCGATGCTACCATAAAGAGAGAATGTAAAACCGTGTGCTTCATCCACACCATGAGCTGTAAAATGAAGTCTGATCTCCCACAAAGCACTGTGCTGGGTCACATGATAGAACTAAGGTAGTAGATAAGTTGCAATAATGTAAATGTCCTTATGGAGGTGCTGAATAGATACCTAAAATGGCCTTGTGTAATTACAGCAAACAGCCAGCAGATTGAGTTCACCAAAATGGAGTAATAGAAATAGTAAATATGATGACAGCTTATGCTGGAGACATGACACACACAATAAGCTATACCCTCATACTGTACTGTCTAAGGGAAACAATATGGCACCTCCTTCCCATATGTATAAATACAAATATACAGAGAAGGAATGTTCTGGGCACACAATAACTATACCCCCATACTGTACTGTCTAAGGGAAACAATATGGCACCTCCTTCCCATATGTATAAATACAAATATACAGGGAAGGAATGTTCTGGGCACACAATAAGCTATACCCTCATACTGTACTGTCTAAGGGAAACAATATGGCACCTCCTCCCATATGTATAAATACAAATGTACAGAGAAGGAATGTTCTGGGCACACAATAAGCTATACCCTGATGGCAAATACAAATATTCAGAGAAGAAATTAAAGAAAAGTCCTACAAGACTTCTCCACTTCCTAGTTTCCTACAGACTTTCTGATCCCCCTTCAAGACTTTAAATATGCTCCCAAATTTAATACTGCCCCCATCTTCCTACGTACCTGTTCCTATCCTCAGTTTCTGTATATAACCCCTCCACTCTGTAGCTTTTTCTACTGACCCCCTCAAGCTTCCCTTCATGGTTATTCCCCACACCTCCTCTTCTATGAGGCTTCCCCACAAGAATTCTGCTCTCCTTATTATCCCTTCTAAGACTTCTCCTCTCTGTGCCAAACCTTGTTTAATCCTGTGTATTCCATGGAAGGCTGGCAGGTGACCCACAGTACTAAATATACATTTTGTAGCACTAATAACAGAAAACAATTCACCAGAAATGAATTTTAATACAAATTTATTTCAAATTAATTTATGGTACAAAGATCAAATGCAATGGATAAGCCAAATCTATAGGGCTTGTACTGTACAGTGAGCAATGTTAAAAAAAAATATTTATTTATTGTAGCTGTGCTTTGCTTTGTTTTCCAGCAGCTGTTGATGTCTTAGGGCCCAAGACTGGGTAGTAGTTTTGGCCCTGTGGCTGGAATGGGTACGATGAAGGCCATATTTTTGGACAGTCCTGATGACGGGTAGGTCTTAGCCAGTCTTTATCATGGAGTAATGTTACATTCACAACTTTCTCATTTTGGCCACTTTCCATGGTGGTATCATCATTAATGTAGGACTTGGTCGCTGGAAAGTCCAACTTTTTACTTTTTCTTTAGAATAATGCCTTCATCCATATATGTGTTACTCTGAGCAGAAGTAATAACAGAGAATCTCAGATAACGAAGTCAATGGCCAAGTTGGTTCTTGTGCATCCTTCAGTTTTTCATTAATTTTGGCCACTGTGTTGCTGGTTTCTTGGATTTTCAACTGGTATTCAGCCATTCTGTTCGCAATTTCTGCCATCTTTGCCTCAGCTGTTCTAATTTTTTCCTCCGTCTCTCTCCTTTGGAGGTCAAGGAGCTTTATCCTCTTTTCCGTTTCAATCATCTTCTGATGTTGTGCCCATTGTCCCCAGCAAGATATTATAACCACGAATACAAATAGAAATATGACTATATAGAAGAGTTTCTGGGCTGGATCTCGATAAGTAGAGTCTTCCGAATCAGTATTATTATTAAATTTTGTTTTGTTCTTCATTTTTCTCTCTGCATCATCAAAATAAAGATTATATTATTTCTCTAAACTTCATCTAATGAATACATTATATATATATATATATATTATTATTACTACTAACATGTGTTTATAAAGCGCCAACATGACTATGGCAACCAGACAATATTTCATTACTACTGAAGGTGCCATTGTGACATCACATCCCATTCTTATAGTCTGTATTTTATCTTATATAGCAAAACTCTCTAATATTTCTTTTTAGTCTGATGCTCGCTAATAGTCGCTATCTATTCTGTTCTGTTCTCTTGATAATCTTTTTTAACTATCCCAACTAATACTAATCCACCTAACACCATTAAATGCTTTATCAGGATTAAAATATGCTCTCTTTCAAAGCCTCTAGGTTCTCTAATGATATAAATGTATATTACATTCTAAAATGAAGCTATTAGCTCAAACACAAACACAGCCTTTCCATAATTCTGAGCTTTCCAGAAAACAGGTTTCCAGATAATGGATCCCCAAGCTTTTTCCCAACTCTGATCAGATTTTGTTTTTATACTCTGTATAAACTGCAGGTACCATTATGACATCACATCAATATGGCACCCAGATACCATTTAATTAATATTAAATTGTCACATCACATCCCAAACCTTTATATAATTATTGATTTAATATTTTGCATTTTATCTAATACTGTTAAACTTTCGAATCTTTCATTTTAGTCTTATGCTCGCTGTCCTTTCTGTTCTCTTGTTAATATCTTTTAACTATACAACTAATATGGATCCATCTAACTCTCTTAAATCAGAATCAAAATATACTCTCTCTCAATGCCTCCAGGTCTTTTAATGGTTAAAATCTACATTTTATTCTAAAATGAAGCCTGTATCTCAAACACACACATATCCTAATATAATGATATATCTATCACTATTCTTGGTTTGTACTGTACCTATAAGAACAAACTATCTAAATTCTAACTTTAATATCCCTATACAATTAATGTTATTCTCTTAAGACTGCAATAAATATACTGTATATATATAATTGACAATATAAAGTAATTAACGTAATTTACCTTAAATGTCTTTAAAATTGAATGTCGAGAATTTGTAGAAATAAAGTTTCTTTCAGATAAATGGTAGGGAGTTGCTTACACTTCGAAAGCTTTTCACAACTCTGATCTGATTGTGTCCGTTACACGGAGTATAAACTGATACATACATTATGACATCACATCGCTATGGCAACCTGATTATGTTTACATTACACTCATTATGACATCACATCACAATGGCAACCTTTTTGCCAGTTTACTGGATATTGTTATTATGTTGGCTTTGAAGAAGCCAATATCTTGATCTACTAGTTCAGCTCGTTCTTATTATTCTACTTCTCCTTCTTCTTCTTATTATTAGCGCCCCCCATTTTCTATACGCTACTCCTCCTACAGTTTAAGGGGTACAAGCGCCAAACTTTCCACACCTATTCGCCTTATAGCAAAGTAAGTTGCTTGTGCTTTAGTAAGCGATCCCACCCACTGCGCCCGTGCGGCGGACCACCGAAGACGCCGTTTTCCGTATTGACTTTGACAGGGAAAATTTTCAAATCGCTGCCGCTCGTACAGTTTTGAATCGACACTCCCCAAACTCGGACCACATATTGTTGGTGCCACCCCGAATAAAAATATGTATTTTGGGGGGGCACCCCAAAGTGGGCGGAGCTACCAACAGCCAATGAAATTTTAGCAATTTTCTAAACGCTACTCCTCCCAGAGTTTTAGGAGTACAATTATGAAACTTTGCACACTTGTTCGGCTCATACCCGAATAGGTTGCTTGTGCTGTGTTAAGCAATCCCACCCTCCGTGGCCCTGTGGCGGCCCCCCAAAGACCCCATTTTTTCCCATAGACTTTCATTGGAAAATTTGAAACTTTTGCCACTCGTCCAGCATTCAAGTTACACTCACCAAACTTGGGTCACTTAGTCATGGGGTCAACCTGAAAAGTTCTGTCACATTTTGGGGACTCCAAAAAGTGGGCGGAGCAACAAACAGCCAATCAGATTTTCCCTATTAACTTCAATGAGAAAATGTCAAACACTGTCATTCCCACAGTGTTAAAGCCAGAGACCCAAAACTTGGCACCATGGGTCACTGGGGTTAAAATTTTGAAAAAGTGGGCGGAGTCTACCACAGCCAATCAAATATTAGCCATTTGTTTCAATAGGAAAAGTTAAAACTGTCGCTCTTAGATTGTTCATGGGAGGGTCCTCAAACTTGGCACAGTTGGTCACTGGAGGACCGGGATCAAAATCTGGAAAAGTGGGTGTAGTCAAAAACAACCAATCAGATTTCTTCGATGATTTAAATGGGAAAAAGGGGAAATTAAAATTGCTGCCATTTGCACGTTATTGATGTCATGGACCTCGAATATCACAAATTTGGTCACTGTGTGTTTGCACTTCAGTTAAGTTAGGAAAAGTGGGTGGAGCCACAACAACCAATCAAATGTCCAATATTGATTTTCAATAGAAAAACATAAAATTGCTGCCATTTTTACATGTTAAATGTCATGATTCCGAAACCTTAAAGTGTTACTCACTTGGTGACTCTGGTTCAGAATTAGGAAAAAAAGGGGGCGGGCAACAACAGCCAATCGGATTTCAGCCATTGACCTTAATGAAAAACGCCAAATTGCTGCTATTATTATGGCGTCAATGCCAAGTGTCCCAAACTCAGCACAATTACTCACTGGGTGACTGTGGTCAAAATTTAGGAAAAGTGGGCAGAGCCAATAACAGCCAATCAGATTTTACCTATTGACTTCAATGTCAAAGTTTCAAATACTGCCATTCTCACAGTTTTAAAGCCAGAGGCCCCAAACTTGGTACAGACCATGACTGGGTGACTGGGGTTAAAATTCAGAAAACTGGGTGGAGCTTAAAACAGCCAATCAAATGTTACCTATTGCTAATCAATGTCAATATATAAGTTGCTGCCATTCTTTCACAGTTAATGGCAGGGACATCAAACTTGGCACAGTTGGTCACAGGGGGACTGGGATTCAAATTTTAAAAGTGGGTGGAGCCAAAAACAGCCAATCAGGTTTTTTGATTGATTTTAATGGTACAATTTGATCTGCTTCAATTTCCACAGTTTTAAACCAGATTCTACCAACTTTGTGTACTCTCTATGCACCAGGGGCGACTGGCCCCAACACCTCTTGCGTTTCAAAGCCAACATCTTGTGGTTTCTTCAGAAACGACACCATCTAGTTATAATTACTATTTTGCACTATAGTAAAAAACATAATATGATTAAAGGGGATCATGGGGACCAACTAACAGCATGGTGACTCATTTTGGGTACTAAACCTTAGATGAAAAAATCCTTGGGGTAGATGCAAGAGACTGGTGTTTGTAGCTGAATAACAGTACTGACATTTCCTATCACTGGCTTTCATATTCACATGCCTCCAGGGTCAATAACAAATAACTGAATCTATTTAGATGTTCATTGTACTGCTATGAAAGCAAATATTATTCTCCATTCATACAGGGTGTTTGAGCTCTTCCTTTATTTAGTATTACAGTACACAAAGTCATGGATTACCTGTGGCTCATATCTATAGATTTGTCCAGTAATGTTTTTAGCTTTATTTGGTGTCACATAACACATTGAAAAATGTGATTCATGAAACATAATACAACCTTTACTGTAAAATACAGGTATGGGATCCATTATCAGGCAAATCCAAATCTGCAATAGACTCCCTTTAATCCAAATAATTCAAATTTTTTGAAAATGATTTCCTTTATCTCTTTAACAATAAAACAGTATTTTGTAGCTGATCCAAACTTATATTTTTAGTAGACAAAATATGGAAATTCAAATTTACGGAACGACCCCTTATCCAGAAATCCCCAGGTCCAGAGCATCCTGGATAACAGGTCTCATACCTGTATTACTAAGGTGGCACTACACACCACACCAAAGTTATGGTGAACTGCCTCAGACTTGTGTTGACACTGCAAGGAAATGGTGGTCTCATTATTCCATATTTTCTGGGAGTGCCCTAAAATTCAACCCTTTTGGGTGACAGAAGCCTCTTAAATACTTAATATCTCTATACCTCACAGCCCAGTTTACCTCTTACTTTTCCACTTGAATAAACCACTTTCCACTTTTTTCTTCCACTGAGCTGCACTTACTGAATGCTGCCAATCAATTAATTCCTTTACATTGGAAATCACGCCCCCGCCAATAAAGGAATGAATAGCTATGATTAAGTGTTTGGAAACACGAAACGCGTCAGGGGCTGTTTGACACAATAAATTCTTCACTTGAACATTTGCCTGGTGGAAGTCTTGCCTTTTGAGTGCCTGCTCCATTGTTCGTCGTTTGTCCGCCCCCTTGTGCTGAGGCTCAGGGCGGTGCACCTGGGCACTTCCTTGATGTTGTGAGTGACTATTATACATACAAGAGACCGAAAATCATAGAAGCTTCTTCCTTATCCCCTCAACCCCCACACCATTCAATGGTCCCCTTCCTCCCCTACTAAGAGCAAGTGTGCTTGATACATGCAAGAACTCTGATTACCTTGAAATTCCATCTAAAATTGTTTGACGGCTTTTTATGTGCTACATAATGATTGTGTATCAGACATTCTCCTACTCAGTATTACTGTTCAATGTCTAACATGTAAAACTCAATAAAAGTTTACAATTAGGGGCCCATAAATCTTTGGACAGAGACAACTTTTTTCTAATTTTGTTCTGTACATTCCACAATGAATTTTAAATGAAACAACTCAGATGCAGTTGAACTGCAGACTTTCAGCTTTAATTCACTGGGTTGAACAAAAAGATTGCACAAAAATGTGAGGAAATAAAGCCTTTTTTTAACACAATCATGTCATTTCATGGGCTCGAAATGAATTGGACCAATTGACTCAAGGACTTTCATGGGCAGGTGTGGGCAATTCCTTCATTATGTCTATCAATGAAGCAGATAAAAGCCCTGGAGTTGATTTGAGGGGGGGGTGGCTTGTTTGTGGTCAAAAGAGCTCTCCATGCAGGTGAA
The DNA here is from genome assembly GCF_017654675.1 of Xenopus laevis. Classification (NCBI taxonomy): domain Eukaryota; kingdom Metazoa; phylum Chordata; class Amphibia; order Anura; family Pipidae; genus Xenopus; species Xenopus laevis. Next base: position 41,850,915 of record NC_054381.1, read on the forward strand.
ACAAGCCATCCTTTAAGCCTGCAAAAAACAGAAAAAAACCTCAGAGAAATTGCTACCAATATTAGGAGTGACAAATCTACAGTTTGGTACATCCTAAGAAAGACAAGAAAGCACCGGTGAACTCAGCAATGCAAAAAAGACGCTGGACGTTCATGAAGTCCACAGTTAAACAGTTGAATTAAAGCTGAAAGTCTGGCAGTTCAACTGCATCCGAGTTGTTTCATTTAAATTTATTGTGGTAATGTACAGAAACCAAAATTAGAAAAAAAAGTTGTTTATCCAAATATATATATATATCTACACACACACACACACAACACACAAGCATTACTTTCACCAGTTGCTGCCAATAATTTCATAAATAATATTTTTCCCTACTTTATGGTTTTTGCTTTCATGGCCGACTTTTCCTTTGAAAGTTTCCTCTGTTTGCGTGTGCTCTGTAATAATACACTTCTGTGTGGTCACAATCTTTTCTTTCACCAATACACAGTACATCATTTCTATTCTCCTGCAGCTGTTTGTATAAGAGGATGATGCAAACGAATCTGCCTTTAAATTGAGAGAACAAATGGCACAGTTGGTAAGAGTAGGTAAGTGCTGGGTAGGAGATGAACAGCATACATAAATATATATATATTTCAGAATCAAACACAGCTGGTGAGGAGACTACTAAATTGCACAGTGTACAATGCAGTCTTCTGACTAATACAAATACTGTATACTCTGCCTTTCAAGTGCCCATCTAAATTGTAGGTTATTATGTGGTGCAAAACTGTATAGGGCAGGGCCACAACTGGTGTTTTTTGTGGGGTCTGCCTGTCAGACTACGCAGGAAGTTGTTGGTGCAAAAAATGTATATTTTTGTTTCCATGCAGAAATTTGCTCAGTTTGAGCACTGATAGGCAAATACTATGTATTCACCAAGAAGAAAATACCAAGTAATTTGTTATTACGAATTTCTACAAAAACCCTGCTACTCCCTCCCAGTTGTTCCCTCCCTGCTGCCTCCTTTCCCAGGCTGTCTACGGGAGCTGGCAGTACTCAGCATACTACACTATAGGACAGGAATCAATCAGCAGTGAGGCTGACCTGATAGGGAACTGAAGAATGTCTTTGCTTGTGTAACTGCAGGGCTGTGATTGGCTATCCAAAGCATTATGGATAACTGGCCCCATACCTGTACACGTTCACCCCCAGGTCTGGACTGAGATTCAAAATAGGCCCTGGCATTTCAGCTACACACAGGCCCAAGCAGCACCTCAACAGCCCAATAAATACTGACTGTCTATGGCAATTTACAGCAGCCCCTCTGGCATTTGCCAGAACCCACAGATTGCCAGTCCGGGCCTGTTCACCCCTCATTTGAAACATATACAGGGACTGCAGCAGATCTACTGGGAGCTCCAATTAAGGGACAATTTTTAAAGTTAGAGATACATTTTAGCCTAGAGTTAAACCGGTACCAAGTATTATTTACTATTGCCTACAAAATGAGGAGGATTTTACTTATCCTGTACATCTCCTTTAAAGCCAGCATGCTCAATGTTGCAAGATTATACATTTACCATGTAGTTAGCACACAATAATAAAGACATTTTTACCCAGTACTGTATGTAGCACACCCTTTAGTGCACTTTAGCTGTGTGAATTATAGTGTGTGACCAGGACTATTTCTGAATGTAGTGTGCCTCTGATCCACTTGTACCTGGGCAACTCCCAGTACCTTTTAGACTTCTTTTTGCATCAAGGATTCAATTACAGAGAAGTTTCTTTGCAGAAATAACTGGTTTATTAACAGCAGAACAGTTCATTCAATAACTGAAATAAGCAGTCACTCCTTTAAAGGCACATTAGAATACAGTAGTGACAGATCCCTCCGAGAGGTAAAACAGGCAAAGTGTAAGTTACCACACTCCTGAGGCAACTCCTCCCTGAGAGTAGAGCACTGTGCTTTGAGATCTTCAGCCTGGCGTCTTGTGTCTTGGCACCCTAACTGAGTGCCAAGACACAAGACTTTTCATGTATTTACATACAATAAGAGATGCCAAATGGACCCATTCTTCTGCTAAACAACTCCAGCCCCATTTCTTTATTTTTTTGTTTAATTAAAGTATAATGCTAAGCACCTTTCCGATAAACTATTATAAATGCTTAATAAACTATTATTAAGCATTTCCAATGGTTCATGTAGTAAAAATAACTGAGGCATTTGAAGGACCCCCGGCGTAAGGGAACAAGTGACCGTGACTATTTTGCTACTAGAGGGAGTGAGTTTTATTTATAACTGGATACTCACCTTATGCCAGCACATTATGCAGCAGGCAACTCCCTCCTATCAGTAAAAAAAAGGGAAACAACTAATAAGGCTCACGCAAATACACTACAGTTCCTGAATCCACTTTGCTAAATGTGGCCCCACTAGAAACAAATGATTAACCACACAGTTACAATAAAACAAATTAACTTTATATAACTGTAACGCTTTCTTGGGCTATTCAGCACATAGATAGTTAAATATGTCCAGCTAGCGTATGAGCATGGGTTACACTGTGAATCTACACTCAAGGCAGAGCCTTCGCTAAATGGAAGCTTCCCCTTGTTGATATGGTAAAACTACAACCCACAAGCTAATTAGTGTAAAAATAGATGAATTGGACGCCAGGAGGTTCTTGAATAGTAAAGCAGGTGAACGGATTTATTATGCACAAATGCAGCTGACCTCAGGTTTACTCACAGCATGTACAGGATACAGCAGATGGAATCACTTAGGACATAGTAAGGAATACAGTCAGACAGAAGCGACTCCTTGAGATATCAGCAGATAGGTGTACATCAATTCCCAGTTAACTGACGTTGTCAGTGAGGGGATCTGGATCGATCAGGTAGGGTACAGGAAGTCTTTGCTAACCTAAATGCCTATCAACTGAGTTCCCTGCTCTAAAGGCAAACAGGCCTTGTGGGAAAGCTACTTCCTTCTACAAATCCTTGTTGGAGCGACAACTGCTCATATTTGCTACACCTCTCTGTCTTACTCTCCTAGAGAGTCTATTACAGGAGTTTACTATGCTAGCTGTTCCTCGTTCACGGGGTTACCTGGTCCCCGATTTAAGCACCAAAGGTGTCAGGTCCCTTTGGGGTAAATGACTTACTGGGGCCTATGGTGATCCCAGGCTCAATGGAGATCACCTAGCAGCAGCACCAGGAGCCAAAGAGGAAGAGGCCACTCCCTGCACAACACTATATAGCAGTGTGGCAGGGGAGTGTCATTACACTATTTGTCCAGTAGGTGAGGTGGTTACACTTAAACTGTTGCAAGGGCTTTGCCCAATAACAAAGGATAAGAGAAACTACAAGGAAAGGTAGGGGATTAACTCTATAGGAATAGGATATCCTATAGGTCCATACATAACTATAAAAGTGCAGAGTAAATTACAATCAGATCTCAATACCCTCTATCCTGGGGAACCCTTGTCCAACCCTGGCACAGTACCTACCAGGCTCAGTCCCACATTCCACTCTGGGTGGACAAAGAAAGTCACAGTCCCTTTTCACCCTCCAGCTCTAAACTTTCCCCAGGTAGCACTACCTGCCAAATACCTCTCCAGGTGGACAGAGGTAGTTGCTCCCACATAGCAGACACATGAAAAACACCAATTTCTCAACAAGCCTTTCACTAACCTCCCTCAGGCAGAACACTCACCAGGGACTCACAGAGATGGGTCAGGCATCCACAGCGACTCAATCCTCCAGTAAAGCACACAAGGTTGCTTTAATATTCAGGGTACAGTTCCAACACTATCCACAGTGCAAGCACAACAAAACCCCTTACTCCTCATGACACTGCCCCCAGTACTATCAGCAATGCGTGCACATCAATTATCTCTGTTGAATCCAAGCTCAAGTCCCTCCTGGTCGAGCTTTCAGGCCTGGGGTTCCTGTACCCCAAGCCTTTCAGGGGTCCCTCATATCTTTAGGCCCCTACATCTTGACTTGCAGTGCCTAAACTCCCAACCAGGAAATAGACTGAACTGAGCACATGGCAGCTCGCTATATGAAGATGTTACACAACAGTGACACCTTCTGGCCAAATCCCAAATCTGTCAAGGCACACTGCATTAGGGACAAGGGATTTACTCCCCCTCCCTTATCCAATTTAGGTCCAGCACTTAGCTGGCAAGGCAGGGGTACTTAACCCTATGGGACCCTACATAAAGACTGCACGGGGGATTCCACACAGCGCAGCCTTCAGTCTAAACTCTGCCTCCTGCTCTTCCATTGCCATTGTGTGTGGAGGAGGAGTCCTGTCAAGACAAGATACTGCAAGCGACAGTCCATCCGAGCTGTAACTGTAGGAACTACCGCCAAGCTCAACAAAAAGAATTTAGTTGTCTATTCTTCCCAAGTGCGCACCTGCTCCCCAATCCTGCGATCAGTGTATCAGCATTGGCACTCTGTGGGGTACAGCAACATACTTTACTGTCACCTCTGCTTTTCTCTCCCCTTTTATTTCGGCCTTTCTGAGTTAAAAAATCTCTCGTTGGCTGGTAGCCACATGGAGCTAGCTTTTCCTTGCAAGCTTTACAGCTTTAGCTGTAGATTAAAAGTAATAAAAAACAAGCTGTACTACAGATTTGATTTTACAGAAGCGAGTTGGTGCTGAGCAGATTCATCATAGTGCGGCCAACTGAATTGTAACTCTAACATGGTGCCCAAATGCCCTTTCCAACTACTGATGGGAGAACTCCAGTCCCACTGCACTCCTCTTTCCACATGGACCCTCCAGTTCCACAGCACTCCTCTTTCCACATGGACCCTCCCTAAGTGAAGGATGGGTGTGTTGTGAAACTACACCTCCCTTTGCTGTAAAGAGATTTATATAACATCAGCTGTTTTGAACATATAACAAAATATGTATGCAATACAGCAGGGTTATGCTAACAGATATATAAGAGACATATATTGAGAATACAATCAGAGTTTAACCACTGCACCAGTGTAGAGTTGCCTGGTTTACCAGCCAGTAGTCAGGACTAAAGCCTTATTCACGAGGTCCCTGCTCCCCGACTTTCACTAACAGGAGCTGTCCCTTTATGGCAGCACAGCTTTATTGGGCCTTGTTGATCCCAGGCTCAGTGCAGCTTCCACCCAATCCAACAGATGCAGGCTAAAAAAAAAGATCCACCCCAAGCAAACACTATATTTAAGTGGTCATAAGCCTATGGGCCAGTAATAGAGATATGTAGGTGAATAAATGGATACATGAGCTTTTGTCTTGTAATTGGAGAAATAAGGAAGTGAAGGGAATTAAAGTCAGAGGGGCATACTAAACTTATGGGTCCATACAATGCCTTTCTATTAGGTATGCACCAAATCCAGGATTCTGCAAGGATTCTGCCTTTTTCAGCAGGATTTGGATTCAGCCAACCCCTTGTGCCTGCCCGAACCACATTGGCGTTTCTGCCATGAGACAAGGTGAGTACCTTGCCTCAGGCGACAGCTCCCCGGAAGTTTCCAGGGACGGCAAAAAGCCACTACTGTTAACTTTAAGAGCCCACTTTCCGGTTATTAAACCGGAAATTCGGCTTTTCTATCGCAGAGAGCGATATTTCACACTCTGTGCTAGCAATGCGCCCCTCACTGGACCGCCCGTTGGAGATCTTAAGGTAAGCCTGGGGCGGTATTGCCTGAAAGGTGCCTGCCGAACCGAATCCTAATTTGCATATGTAAATTGGGGATGGGAAAGGAAATCACGTGACTTTTCGTCACAAGGAAGTAAAAACTTTTTTGCCACTTTTTCTTTTCCCGCCCGACTTTATAAATGCAAAGCTGGGGAGCAGGTGTCCTATGAATGAGGCTTCAGTCAGTGGCAAGCTTTCTTGCATATGCAAAATATGATTTGGTTCGGTATGCGGATGCGGCTGAATCCCAAACAGTGGATTAGGTTCATCCATACTTTCTTTCATTCGTTCTTACAACATACACACACACACAGCTAGTCCTATAATCATAAACCTTTTTAATAGGGGCCCTGCTGCCCAACTTTCTCTACATGGACTGTCCCTCTAGAGCAAATCTCTTTATTGGGTCTTGTTAGCACCAGGCTCCCCAGAAAAATCCACCTAGAGGCCAAAAGAGGAAGAAACGCCCCTTTCTAGTCTCTCTATAAAAGTGTGACAGGAAGTGGTAGCTAAATTATTGGCCAATACAAAGACATCTCACTTAGGAAACCTAGAGACAAAGGCTTCTGCCCATCAACTAGAGCAGTGATTCCCAACCAGTAGCTCAGGGTCGGACTGGGGGGTCCGGGGCCCACCGGGACTGGTGTCCAGGGCCACCCTCTGGCCCCCGCTACCTACTTGTTAGGCGAACCCTTGCTCGGCGCCCAGGCGGCGCATCGCGCATGCGCAAACGGCGCGCATGCGCAAACGGAAACGGCGCGCATGCGCAAACGGCGCTGCTATGCGCCAACATTTTTTTTATTATTTTTTAAAAAACTGTTTGGGAGAGGGGGACTGGCCCGGCGGGGCCCACTAGGGTCGGGGCCCACCGGGTATTTTGCCGGTATCCCGCCGGGCCAGTCCGACACTGCAGTAGCTTGTGAGCAACATGTTGCTCTCCAACCAATTGGATGTTGCTCTCAGTGGCCTCAAAGCAGGTGCAAAGTCTTGGAGGCAAGTTTTGGTTGTATAGAAACCAGGTGTACTGCCAAACAAAGCCTCAATGTAGGTTGACAATCCACATAGGGGCTACCAAATGGACAATAACAGCACTTATTTGGCACCCCAAGAACATTTTTCATGCTTGTGTTGCTCCCCAACTCCCTTTTCTTCTGAATGTTGCTCATGGGTTCAAAAGGTTTGCTATCCCTGAATAAGAGGATTTCTATCCATAGGGACTGTTAACCCTGTGAGTCCCTAAATAATATCAGTACACACAAAGTTGAGGAAAATGATTGATATTCCTGATCAGTGGAATCCCCTTAGCATACTGTGCTGCTGCCACATTTGTGTTTTCTATCAGAGCTGCCTGACTAGGCATGTGTTAACTGACATGGACAGAAACGGGTGGCAGAAGTATTAGTCCCTAGGGGCCTGTGGGTTCCATTCATTTTTCCTGTTAAAAATTGGGGGGGAAATGGATTGAAAGTACCCCCAGGGACTCATTCAGCACTGGGTATAAGACCTTCATCTCAACAAGTCATGGTCATAATGGTCTTGGAGGAGGCATCACCAACACATTTTTTTGACTAGCAGGGGTGCCCTGGGATTACAGCAGAACCTCCAGTTTTGCCCCTGATAGAGTAAAGCCTGAGAGTTAAAAAAAAAAGTCACATTTTATTTATACAAGTTAAAATTCATTAGTCCCCACAGAAAAGCCTACTTCATTTAATTCCTCAAACAATATAGTTGCTGGGGGTTCTTTGTAGAAGGAAGGGGCTAGGGTAAGACTAGCAGCAGGCCAGTCTTGCTTTGGCCAATGTCAGTGTCAGACTCCACAAACTTTCAAGCAATTTAGGTATTTTACACCATTTGGAATAGCATACAAGTTTTGTTTTTGTAGTATATGTATGGCTGTGCCCCCTGGTAAACCTTGTACTGCATTTACAAAATAAATCAAAATTATGAATCAGTCAGCTCTCTGCACTAACCTTTAAGTGTTACTTTTTAATGCACTATTGTTCTCACACACTGCATATTTAGGGCAATGCCCTTTCTCACTTTCTGCGTATGATTTATATGTCTGAACGTGGTAAGACCAATTTAACAAAACTTCTCAGGCATTTTATATACAAAACTTCAGCCCCACTCCAATAATGAACCACCATTCAAAGATGGCTATACATGCAGAGTTCAGCATTCTACAGAGTACCACTAAATGCAACAAAACATGGGTTTTTAAAGGTGATGAGTTTGAACCTGATATTATACCCTTACACCATTGATATATGGCGTAAAGGCCATAGTATTACCATTTTCAGCCTGTTCTTTTTCAGTTCCCTGTCACCCATCCATCAACTTCTATATTCTCATGTGCATTGTCACTTTCACTGTTTCTATATTTTATTTTTTTCTCCCTTCTCCTACCTTAAAGGAGAACTCAACCCCCACTAATTAAAACTCTTACCCAGGCCAGTACCCTACATAGTCCCCGATCCCCGCATAGGTTATAACACATTTAAGTGCCCCTTATCCTTTACTCGCCTAGCAGTGCAGAGGAAGCATAGCGAAGCTCGTCGGCGCCATCTTCTGGCACTTTTTTCCCCTGCCACCCATCCCCTCCCATGTTTGCCTTGATCTGTCTCAAACTTGCAGAGAAGAGATAGGGTAGGACTACAAGGACGTTTTCGGCGTGATCTGACATGCTGCGACAAAACGCCTGCGTCAAATCGCACGCAATGGAAATAAGGTAAGTGAATGCATTGTCGGATGCTGCATGCTACAGTCGTGTCGCGTCTGATTAACACTGCGACTTCATCCGACATTTCCATTATTTACCTCATTCCCGTCACATGCGATTTAACACCAGCAGTTTGTCACAGCGTGTCCGAGTGCGCCAAAAACGTCCGTGTAGTCCTACCCATAAGCGACAATAGCCAGGACTTGGGATGGGATGAGCAGATCTGACAGAGACGTCAGAAGTTTAAGAATTTAATCAGCTCAATATGCTCAGTAATCCCCAAAATGCCTCAGCAGTCATGTGAGCGGCTTTTCAGTTTAGTCGAGTGATGAAACATTGTTGAGATTACACAGCAAGACCAGCTGATATAGACTAACCTCGATCACTCTAGATAGCTCAGCACCTGATTTCCCTGCCCAAGTAATAATACAATTGCCTTTATACAGCCTGTGAAACTCCCGGCTGCCTTTGGGGATGGGTACATTTTCCCATATAATACACAAGTTCCAGTGAGTCATGTGACGTGTTATAACTGATAACAAAACTAACTACTGTTAGCATACCTCCCAACATTTTGGAAATAAAAGAGGGACAAAAAAATTTGCGCGCGTAATGCGGGTATAAATTTTTTCACAGCGTCCAGTTTTGCGGTCACACCCCCTAATTACCATGTTCATTTTGCACAATTTGGCAGGTTATGAAAGTTTCAACATATTTCTTTTTTTTTTTTCAGTTACTACAGTTTTGCTGTGAGTTTAACTTTTCCCAAGAGACCTGTTATCTTATATTGTTACATTTTCTTATCTAGAAATTGTTACAAAAGTATCTTATCTTCTGCTGTGGCTGTTCTGGGCTTTCTGCCAAAAGCCAATTAAGTTAGAAACATTGCTTCTTTTTCTGCCGGTTCAGTGCACAGAAAAACGGGACTTTCCAGTATAAATGAGGGACTGCAGGTTGAGCCTCTAAAAACGGGACAGTTGGGAGGTATGCCAGTGTTAGTACAGGTTACTATTATTTCTATTGTATTCACTACAAATATATATATATATTATATATATATATATATATATGTTGTAGCTCCCACTCTTCCCAGCTATAGTCAGGTGATCCCACTGGTGTCTAATAAAAGGGCAGCCAAGTTTGGGAGTTTTACTTTGAAAGCAGCTAGTAAGTTGCAGGTAAAACTTAGTCCCTTTGTAAAATGTATAATGAAGCAATTGAATTCTTAATGAATCAGATGAAAATTAAGCGTAGGACTGGCCAGATATGGGATGACTTTGACGTAGTTGGCCAGCTTAAATATATTGCAATATATGGACAAACAATCCCTGTGTTGTTTAAAGGGTAAGGCATTTTTTAGTAGCAGTATGCACAAAATGTCGCTGTCTTAAATATATTGATAATGGGTTGAGTGCAGAGGACTCTTGTAGTTGACTATATGTATTTTGTGGTCACACCCTCATTGCACCCCCGCCTAATGGTTTTAAAAAATAGTGGTGAGCACAACTTTCCCTTGTTTGTTATAGTTATACAGGAGCAGTGACCAGCTCCATGTTGTAGCTCCCACTCTTCCCAGCTATAGTCAGGTGATCCCACTGGTGTCTAATTAAAGGGCAGCCAAGTTTGGGAGTTTTACTTTGAAAGCAGCTAGTAAGTTGCAGGTAAAACCTAGTCCCTTTGTAAAATGTATAATGAAGCAATTGAATTCTTAATGAATCAGATGAAAATTAAGCGTAGGACTGGCCAGATATGGGATGACTTTGACGTAGTTGGCCAGCTTAAATATATTGCAATATATGGACAAACAATCCCTGTGTTGTTTAAAGGGTAAGGCATTTTTTAGTAGCAGTATGCACAAAATGTCGCTGTCTTAAATATATTGATAATGGGTTGAGTGCAGAGGACTCTTGTAGTTGACTATATATATAGAGAGAGAGAGAGAGACAGAGAGAGAGACAGACAGAGATACAGTGATTGATTTATTTTTGCCTGTTATTTCTGACCATACATTATTAAGCTGTGTTTAAGCAATCATTTTTCACCCGTGTCCCGCTGGCCCTGTCAGACCCTGTTGTGCCCCATAGAGCAGGATATCCAAAGTGTGCTTTAATGCAGGGCACATTGAACATGCATTTCAAGGACAAGGATACTGTGATGTGTGTGATCAGGCTGAAGTAACCAGTGCAGGGAAACAGGAAGCAGGAAGTAATTGTGTGTGAGGCAGTTGAGGAGCAGAGGGAGATTTGAAAGGGTCATGAGGAGAGGCAGAGCTGTTAAAAACAAATAAATATGAATTAACCTGCCATGCTGTGACTCCTGTAATATTTTGGAAAACCCACAATACACACATTTTCTTCTCTACTGTTTCACTCACATTTCAGGGAAATTACCTGTTGCAACTCAGTCACTTTGTTAATTTTACATTTTTTAAAGAACCACTGGTGTTTATAAGAGGTATAGTGCATAGGGAATTTGGATAACCATGGTGCTTAATGGAGAACCATGAATAAAATCATTCGTATCCACCAGCTCAACACTCTGCTCAATGGAAAGTACATAGTCAGTCCTATGGAACACAATAGGCAAGTGATACACATACACTGGTTGTTGAAAGGGTTAAATAGGCTACACATATACTGTTATTGCTGCTTTATATTACTCATCTTTCTATTCAGGTTCTCTACTATTCATATTCCAGTTTTTTGTTCAAACCAATGCATGGTTGCTAGGGTAATTTAGACCCTAGCAACAAGATTGCTGAAATTGCAACCTGGAGAGCTGCTGAACAAAATGCTAAATAACTCAAAAACCACAAATAATAAAAAATTAAACCCAATTGTCTCAGAATATCACTCTCTACATCATACTAAAAGTTGTTTCAAAAGTGAAAAACCCCTTTAACTGACAGCCCTTTGATTCACTAAGTATTCCCATAAAGAGAATCAGACACTGCCTGAAACAGTAATATAAGAGAAAACACACAGAACATTTTCTGGTACACGGTTCATTGTAGACATGTACATGCCGGCTAGTACAGCAAATGAATAGTTACATTAGAGAGATGTCCAGGCCTCCAAATTAAGAGATATATTTTGTTTCTGCCTACAAGTCATCAATTTGGGGGGGTCAACCTATTCAGTACAACTAGAAATGCACCAATTCCAGGTTTGGAATTCAGCCAAGACTCTTTCAGCAGGATTAGGATTGGGCCAAATCCAAGTGCCTGGCCGAACCAAATCCAAAAAAAAATCACATGGCTTTTTGTCACACAAACAAGAAAGTAAAACATTTTTTTTGCAGCGAGCTGCGTGCCAAAACACATACAAGAAATTCAAAAAAATTCACAAAAATGTCAAAACGTTCTATTTACCCCCTCACTTCCCTGATTTACATATGCAAATTAGGCTTCGGATTCAGTTCTCGGCCGAATCTTTCACAGAGGATCCAGGATTCGACCGAATCCTAAAATAGTAGAACTGTGAATAATTTGTTTCTGTCAGGGATTCTGACTGACCCAGACAGTGAAAACCATATGAGAAATTTGCTTTGGCTACAGACAGGAAGCAGTTGCAGCTAAAAGCTTGAGTTTTGTCATGTAAATTTTAATTTATATTTTTCACTTTTAACAGGCATGTTTTTTATTTTCCATATTTATTTGTATCTATTTAAAACAGTCTGGTTATTGTTTTTTTATATACAGGTATGGGACCTATTATCCAGAATGCTCGGGACTTGGGGCTTTCCGGATAACGGATCTTTCTGTAATTTGGATCTTCATACATTAAGTCTACTAGAAAATCATGTAAACATTAAATAAACCCAATAGGCTGGCTTTGCTTCAAATAAGGATTAATTATATCTTAGTTGGGATCAAGTACAAGCTACTGTTTTATTATTACAGAGAAAAAGGAAATCATTTTTAAAAATTTGGATTATTTCATCATAATGGAGTCTATGGGAGACGGCCTTACTGTAATTCGGAATTTTCTGGATAACGGGTTTCCGGATAACGGATCCCATACTGTATTACATATTAAACTGAGTTATATGAACAGCATTTGAATGTCTTATGATATTTTTATGATATGATGATCTGATATGTTAACATGTACATATAAAAAAATTAATTTGTGGTAATAAATAAACCTACTCACTAAGGCAGAGAATACAGGTAAAAGCTGAATTTAATAAAAGCAGCAGAGTTTGATAATTCTGAACATTGTTATTGGGTTACAAAGCTTAGGTGAGCACAGTCATTCTCATAATAAAATCACTCAAAGTAACACCAGAGATAATGAAAGCAGAACTGAAATCCAATTTAATTTGGCAACCTCAGAGTCACCTTTTTAGGAACAGTATCAACAAAAAATAAGTGAATTAAAGTAATAAGAATTGGACGCAGTATTGCTGTGCACTGGGAAAACTGCTATGTTTGCTTCAGAAACACTACTATTGTTTATACAGGTATGGGATCCGTTATCCGGAAAGCTCTACATAGACTCCATTTTATCCAAATAATCCAAATTTAAAAAATAATTTCCTTTTTCTCTGGAAAAACAGTACCTTTTACTTCATTCAAAATAAGATATACAGTAATTTATCCTTATTGGAAGCAAAACAAGCCTATTGGGCTAATTTAATATTTACTTGATTTTCTAGTAGACTTTAAGGAACAGTAACATCAAAAAATGAAAGTGTTTTAAATTAATCAAAATATAATGCATTGTTGCCCTACACTGGTATAACTTGTGTGTTTGCTTCAGAAACACTACTATTGTTTATATAAATAAGCTGCTGTGTAGCAATGGGGGCAGCCATTTAAAGGAGAAAAGGCTCAGGTTACACAGCAGATAAGCTCTGTAGAACATAATGGTGTTATCTATTATCCACTATTTAACCTTTTTTCAATGTCCACCATTGCTACACAGGAGCTTGTTTATATGAACTATAGTAGTGTTTCTGAAGCAAACACATAATTTTTAACAGTGCAGGGCAACAGTACATAATATTTTCATTACTTTAACACACTTTCATTTTTGGTGTTACTGTTCCTTTCAGGTATGAAGATCCAAATTACGGAAAGATCTGTTATCTGGAAAACCCCAGGTCCCGAGTATTCTGGATAGCAGGTCCCATACCTGTAAGAACTGAAATCCTATTTAACTTGGCAACCTCAGAGTCACTTTATTAATTGTAAGATTCATCTTGACACTACTTTTACTATACTATACTAGGCTAGAACATGAAAACCTCTAGTACAGTGTACATGCAAGTACTGTATATGCAATTAAGGCCATTACAGAAAACACAATGTTTATTTATAGTCAGAAGCAGATATATTTAAATGCTAGATAAATCAAATCCGAAGGCTATTTTAAACTACACTAGATACAAGGGCATTTGGTAGCCTCAGGTACACACATATACGTAAGTATATGCCCACAGTTATTAGCATCACATGGACCATGTTCACACATATTTGGGGTCCCTCTGACACATTCTGGGGCCCAGACAACATGCCATCAACTGTGAGGTCACAGAACTTTAAAGTGGCTTCTAATATCCTGGTTTTTATTATTGGTTTTTATAATACACAATTTTTAGTGAGTCATGTGACACAAGTAGCATCACTAGGTATTCTGACTGAACACTGTATCTATAAATAAATGATTATGTTCAGGTAAATGATCCTACTTATTGACCGATATTCATAGAGAATTTTGTGTTGCAGTATAATCATAAAGCACAACCTCATTCCCCTCAATATAATTCCCAACATATCTCGGTGTGTATTTACATTATCATAGAGTGTCCCCATCTGTAATATGCATGTACTGTTTCAATGTACAATGATGTGTATACAAGAAGGGCTATATAAATATAGTATACAATTATGTATGTATATACTAGCTCGATCAAACCCTAAACTTTCATTCTAAGTATGTATGTATAAGTTTATTTATAAAATGCTACAATGAAACAGTGCTGTACAATTTTACAATGTACAAAAGCAAACATCGGGAAGACAAGTATTCTAATAAATACAATAATTATAAATACACAAAGATTAATTATATTCTATGAGACACAGTAGGAAGGAGGTCCCTGTCCCACAGAGATTACAGTCTATATAGTATATGTGCTCTTTGAATAGGCCTACACAGTGACATGCTGGGAATCATATTGGGGGAATGATGTTGTAGAGTCAATTACACAGTGAAATGAAGACAAAATGAACAGGTGTGTGGAACACTATAAATGGGCAGTTAACTGTCCATGTTACAGTGTATTGCTTAATCTAATCTTAACAACTGTATCAGCTCCAAATTATTAATTATTCAAGCAGTCACCTTTGTGATCGAATTCTGTTGGGCCAAGCCACTTATTTCTACTATTCAAAAATAGAATCACTATTCCAGTCTGAGAAAATCTGATGTATCACAAAGCAGGCCAACTTGGATTTCACAAGATAGACAAAGGTGTCAACAACAGTCATCCCAGAAGGGATGTACATCCAGATACAGTAGATCTGCTGTCACATGACATGACTGATGAAGCAATGTGGAGTAACCTTTATTGGTTTCACAGGGAATGCTGGAAGCACTTCTTCTTTTACCAGCTGATCGTTAGCTCTTTAGGGCAACTATAAACTATACAGAAGCTTTGTGCTAAAATACATTAATTTAACTATTATGACTCATTCATTCTTCCAGATTCTTTTAATTCTACTTGACTCTTGCTCTATACATTACTTCAATCTTCATTATTTTTCATTTTCTATCTGACCAATCTTCTATTCAAAAAGCTTAACATGTAAAAACTCAACTCAACTTCAGTGATACTTCACACTTGCCAGTAGTCACAAAACCATTGTAATATGCAAATATAATACTATTTTGTCAAATTATGTCACTTTATAAATATGTTGAGCTTTTTAAGACACATGCAAGTCTTGCTCTTAGGTCATTTCCTAGGACATTTTGCCAAGCAGGTACCAGTACAAAAACACTTCATCTACACAGCCATATACAGTCTGAACTTGCTCTACTACAGGATCACTTTTGCCACACACAATATAAATTCCAGTGCTTTCAGAATGATTTTGAATTTGTTTGAAAAATCTTAAGTTTTGGTGACTTTTGGTTTACACATTTGCTAAATAAATATTAATGGGAAATACCAGATATAGGGCAATCTATCTAAAGCTGTTTTCCCTTCCTGCTAAGTAAATGTCAAAATATTTTATTTTTGTATCTTAGCCAACTGACCTGCCACATTGATTTTGTATGTAAGATTCTTTTCACAGCAGATTGGCAGCTCTTTGGGGCAGCTATAAGGCACTGTTTGTGAGCATTCCAGTTTCTCTAGATCCTAATGCATTTGATGGAAACCAATAAGGAGATCCTGACATCTGTATTATTATATATAACGTGTGTGTTATATAAGAGCGATATATGACTCAATAGCTGGTAGCCTGCTTTTGAGTCCCCCTGGGAGAAGCAGCCAGCAGCTGCGTAACTGATCTAATTAAAATGTCCATTCAAGGTGGGCTGTGTTTTGAGGCAGTTGCATAACTCCACACAACAGGGTTCAATTACTTATTATTGGGGATGGATGTTGGTCACACAACAACTACAGTAATAGTTACCATAACGCTGACAAATGCATTTGAAAACATTTTACAATATCCAAACCTGTATACACGTGCAAAATTATACTGTGTTCATAATGTGTCTGACCCGAGTCAGAATTAAGTTGTGTGCCCCAGTGTTGGACTGGAGGGTCAGAGGCCAGAGGCCCCAACTGTTGAGCTCAGCCTGCAAACGCATACATTTATATGGTCTTGTATGAACTACATCAGGGCTTCTACTATCTATTCTATATATTTAATCATCGGAAAAACATTATCCTTCATATATACCTACAAATTTAAATTTAGGAGATTAAACTCATATACAGCTCAGTAAGCAATCATAACCATTTTATTAATGATGTTTAAATGTTATTATGAAAATCCAAAGCAGTTATGAAATCCAAATAGTTGTTTTATATTACATAAAACTCCAGGTTGCCACACCAAATGTTTATGTATGCTAGTCTGTGTTACACACTGAATACAAGAGCAAACCATGAAGGAGGGTTTCAGTGATATATATCAGACTGTGAGGCACATATGCATTAAGTTTACAGACATCCCATAGTATATTGTAGAGAACAGCAATCCGTCATTACAGAGCAAAACCCGTATCTGTTTAATAGGCAAAATTGAGTGAGGCATGTTTATGATACTGTGCTGTGTGTGACAAGCTGAAGTAACCAGTGCAGGGAAACAGGAAGCAGGAAGTAATTGTGTGTGAGGCAGTTGAGGAGCAGAGGGAGATTTGAAAGCGTCTTGAGGGCAATGACACACGGTGCTACTTATCACTGCACGATTTTTCGCACCTACAAAACACCAGAAAATACCTTGTCATAGACAATACTGAGAATTGCCTCTGCTAAAACATTCACATCACGTAATAGCTCAAAACAGCATACAAAGTAGCATTTGTGGCAAAATTAGCATTGTGATTACCCTGGAGAGGCAGATATTTATATATATATATATATATAAATAAAGATGAAACTGTCCTAAGTGGAGCTGGGACTTTACTGTAGAGCAAGACTTGTACAGACAGTCTGTCAGTGACCAGGCTGTTCTGGTTAATGATCAAAGTTCTGCCACTTCTGTTATGAACTGTTAAAAGCCATGTCCATGTAGGAAACCTCCATTATAAATAAAACAAGCAGATTTCAAGTTGAAGCAACTCAGGGTCTGGCTGTCTCTTAATTTTGAAAGTTAGTACCAAGTCTACCATATGAGTGATATATTTATATATATATTTTTCTAGTTAGGAATAGTAACATTTAAGGGAATTGTTTTTTGCAGCTCTAACTACAAGATCTCAGTCCCTGCCATCATATACTGTACTTTTTTTATTTATTAAACAAGCGCTGGTGTTTATGTAGTTGTATAGTGCATAGGGAGTTTTGATCGCTGTGCTCCTTTCTGGGACATTCCTATCCACCAGCTTAATGGAAAGTACACTGCTCTGTCATACACAATAGGCAAGTATTACTCGATGGGAAAAGATGTCCACATCTCTAATAGAATCTGAAGATTATTAATTACACTACATATTTTAGGTCCTGACTATGTTCAAATTATAATTTAATAAAAGAAGGGCCTAATCCGGGACCACAGGCCTACATTTACACAGCCCACTTTGGGTGAACATAAGGGCAGATTTATCAGTGTGAAGAGTTCACCAGAGTTCATCAGAGTTCCCCACAGAAAAACTTGTTTACTTTCTATTCAATCCTATAGTATTTTTAGTATTGATTGCCTTAGCACAGTCTATGCAAAATGACTTGTAGTGGTGCAATGATTTGGGGGAAATTGTTGCATTCCTATAGCTATAGATACTTATTTAGATACTACTAGGCACTTTTAGTTTGTGACTTTCTCCTTAAATGACCAATGTTTGGTAGGGACCAAGGTTGTGAGCCCTATTACGTGTGCACATATGCAGTCAATATGAACTCAATTGGCCTTTAACATAAAATGGCTTCAGTGTTCACTATTTCATAGTCTGCATATATTTATTGTCTCCCCTTAAAGAGGTTATCAAGTTTTTCCTTTCTTTTTGGGTCTCCAAGTTAACAAAGTGATTTGTCTGTGAATATTTTATAAAATATGACTTACAACTAATGACTTGGCATTATTAAATAAGGGAGAGGGGGGGTTAAACTGTTGTTGAAATTGCATTGTGCTATATAACTTGTATAACTTTTCTCATTTTTCCAGCTTCAATGGCTGCCTCCAAGCCTACAGAGCAGCTTCTTTATATAAACTATAGTAGTCTTTCTGATGCAAACATATAGCTTTTACCAGTGGAAGCTAACTGTATATTATATCTGAATTAGGTGAAATGTACTTAAAATGCTTTAATTTTTGGTGTTACTGTTCCTTTAATAAGTTTTTTGTAAACAATTAAATGCAATTTAACAGATTACTGAAAGTATATTGTCTACTAGTAAGCTGCCTCAATGAAAATAAACCTGAGAAAAACAACATGGCACCAATACTTAACTCGGTACAAACTCATTGCCGACTGCCCCCTTTTCCTCACCCAGTCATATCACGCTGCATGCACCAGCAGTCTGGGGGATCCCATTTTGTTTAATTCTGTGCAATTTTTGTGTTATGTATTTTATCTGCATCACATATAGAAATCTTTCCCACAGTGAATTTGCAGTCCATTCATTGTTTTCATGTGTTACCATATTTACAATTTTATATTGGGGTGGCAGAATTTTCAATTGCACTTAAGGCATATTATCACCCAAATTAAACAAAAACCTCAGTAGAAAGTACCCAACTCACACAATTTGTAGCTAGCTGTAAGTAACCTGCTGCTATTGTACCTATGTTTCATCAACTGGAAAGTCAATTCATCAATTTATTTGGTATAAAAGTCTAGCTATGACCTGATATAGTCAGTTATTGACTCCTGACACCAAAGTATATATTGCAGTATAGGAGTAACAAAAGCTTCCTATGAAAGATATTAACTTATTCCAAAGGATACATTGCCTATTTACTTATAAGATGCAGAGACATTCTATATCATTTTAACTGGGTTTAAGAGTGGATTTAAGTTATATAACAGTTATGATTTTATACTGTTATGAATGATAAACCATTAAAAAGAGGATTTGTTTTACTCACCGATAAATCCTTTTCTTGGCGTTGTTTATATGTTGTGGCCTGCAGGAATATCTTAATGTCATAGAGCAGGGCTAACTGTTGTTGCAACAGCAGGGAAAAAGCCAATACTTGAACCTTGAGTCAGTTTACCCGCGAGTCCCTTGTTGAGACCATCCTGGAGGAATTCCATGAAGGAAAAAAATATGGCACTGGAAGTGGTCAATGGACTTGGCACTGCACCAAGAAATGAATACGTGCCAGATGCAGTAGTAGATTCTGGCAATGGTGAGTTTACGAACGTGCAGCAGTGTGCGTACTACTAGGGTGGAAAAACCTTTGGCTAAGGAGCACTTCTGGTGGGTCCAGGAGGGTTTTTAAAAGGTACGAAATCCGTTTGATGTGTTGGAGAAGGAACTTTGCCACCTGTTATTGTGGTGGTTCCTTGAGAAGTTAGCGGAATGAAAAGATAATTTTGAGTTGGTATAGTATTGCCTGGTTTTATCTTGGGGAAGAAAATTACTCTTTCCTCCAGTAATCTTAGATATAAGGTAATCCAATTCTGGCCTGAAAAGTGAAGATCCAGTGAATAGTAGTGCAATGAGATTCTTCTTGGATGCCGGATCAGCACTCCATGTCTTCATCCATAGAGCCAGCCTAGAGGCTACCGATAAAGCAGACCATCTGGCGGTCAATTGTAAGCTATCCATTGTTGCATCACATAGGAAATGTACTGCATTAAGTACCTTGACATGTTGTGATTGCATATAAATATTTTCTGCCTTTATGTCCATTGGATCCTTGAACGAAGTTCCATCCTCGAAGGGTAGAAAGCACAGTAACTGTTCTGGCTTGCCACCTAACTAGAATGTTTAATTTATATGAGGTTGTATGTAAATAGATGCTACATGTGCTGTAATGTGCCTATGATCAATCAGAGATCACTAAGCAGTAATGTATCTGAATACTGCCTCCCTACCTACGGATAGTACTGAACAATGAAATACAGTCTCAAATACAAAAGACACATCTAAAACAAATATTTAGAAAAGTTTATTAAATACTGATTATATAAAATATGTTTTAAATATTTTATAAAAATATATTAAAAAAGTATATTATACAAAATATATTAAAAAAAGGGGAGGGGCCGCCATCACTGTAGTATTAGTCTTCACAGAAGTAATTTTCAATCAAATCATCTGGTAAGCAAACAAAGCAGCATTTCTTTATCTCCTTCCAGCAGTCGAGGCAGTAGGCTGTGTCACAGTTTGATGTCTTGCAAATATAGGAAGTCTTGGTTTCTTTGGCATTACAAACCAAACAGCGTCGCTTTATAATTACTCTCAGCCATTTCATTTGTCGGAATAGCATACCAGGTATAGACATCATCTGTGGACAACACAATATAGTCATTACCAATCCAAGGGGCATGAGAATCTATTACAGTACAGCAATAGCAGCTAAGTAATGCATTAGAAGAGTAAGCGAATGTATTTTGTGCACAATAATAGTGCAGCTAATGTAGGAAAATGAAAGCTTAGGCAAGGTGCTGTGTGTTGGGTGCCAACTAATGTGCTGTAGGGTGATGAGCTGTAAAAGCAGAAGCTCAGGTTAATACTTACAAAGTTTCTGTGGCGGTTGGCAGTGATCATTAAGTTCTTCCTCTTTATATTTAAATACAAGTCCCTGTACCTCAGTAGCTCATTATAGAGATGGAGAATTCGCCTTTTCTCGTCTAAAGGAAACAAAGCAGCAGGTGGTGGTGTTACACAGTTATTTACACTAAGAAATACATCAGTTCATAGTAGAACAAAAAAAGTAAAATTTAGTAGTGCCCTTTCTGCCATGAGCCAAGGTGAGAAAATAGACAGATGGGCAAATTTACCAGAAGCTAAAAAAGCCCCCAGGTTACTAAATTCTAAAATATTTGAAATAAAAAACTCTCTCAGCCCATAATATCTTACCTTAGGGTAAAAGTAAGCAGCCAGGACTCTGCGCAGTCGGCTCATGTATATTTGGACAAAAGGAAGGATCAGCGTGATGGTCAGTAGTAAACAAGTGCCGATATATTGCTGGGACGTCAGATGAATCGGTTGCGCCAGACAAACTGTGGAGAATCAGAAAGAAACTGGAGTATTAGTAATGCTGCCAGTATGAATGATATGTCTTGTTGGAAATGAATAGCAAATTAAGCCCCGAAAGATACTTATAATTCCTTTCATTCAGACTGTAACTAAGCAGTTTAACTGTTAAGCAAGTCAACCAAAACAATTTCACCTTAATGGTTCTACAGATTGTTTGGCCATACAATTCATATCAGCTACCTGTGTGATTGTCCCATTTAAATGAAACTGCTTGCTACATGTAAGTTCTATTGATATCTACAAAACTTTAAACACATGGAGTACAGCACATAGGAAATGTCAGTGAAGCTTTGCACATACCAGTATTATTGGTCACATGAAGCGCATTAGAGGACGTATTGATATTTCCGATTGTGTTCCGGAGAAATCTTGCCAGGAATCCGGTCCCACCAACAATCACTTCTAGATTGTGTTTAACTGCAGGGTAAAAAGAGAGGTGGATTAAGCATATAGAACAGAGAGAAGTATGAACTATTAACAAATTGCTGTTAGAAGCAAACAGTAATACATTCAAGACATACTTACAGCCAAAGTTGTAGCTAATATTGGAGTGCTTGATAGTGATGTCCATGATATTTTGGACACCCAAATCCAGTCCAAGTAAAAGCAGGCAAATAACAATCAGCGGAATGCACTTTATCATAGCGCTTGTCTGAAAGAAAAGTTCATTATTGTATTTATGAAAGCAGGGAACATACCATAATCTGCTAGAGATTATTTGATAAGTACTTACCAATGCTTTCACCTCTGGTCCATGGAGGGCAAAGTTTATTGGGTAAATTAAATCTGCACGTTCCCCTTTTTTCAGCGGTAGCAGGTGCCTCTTTCCCTATAGGATAAATAAAAAAAAGAGTGATTTCCTGGTCTCTCACTTACATTTTTGAATATCCTTAACTTGAAAAACAAACACTTCTGAACAAAATGGGCCAACAACAAAGTTACTCTTCCTCAAAAACTGAAATCTACTCTCCTAGAGCTCCTCATGCAGTATTTAATGTACAGAAGAAGAGCACATTATGATTCTCACTCATCTTAATTCTTATATACTTCCTAAACCTTTATAATAACTTGTATACATTTCAAATGTAATTAAGAAATGAGTGCATTTATAGAGCATAAATAAATATATACATATATAACAAAAGACAGTATGTTTGCTGCCAAACTAACCTGCTTCCTCCTACGAGCGTCGATTTGTTTGAAGTACGTTGTTATGTACACATTGTCGTGGCGAAGGTTTGAATTGTAATTCTTAACATAGCCAAAAGCTCTGCAAAGACAAAGGGACCAGAGTGAACCCCACACAAAAACCTCACACAAAGTAAACCATCGATATTTGGCTTCTGTAGTATCGGTAAAATAAAACGAATGTACTTACGAACTGATGTATTGGAGGAAGAGTAGAGACAAAACTATTTTTATAGCCTTCATAGCTTTCTGTGAAACTGATTCGCTCTCTTCAACGGTTTCAGACACATTTTGTTTGACTTTCTTCAGTGTCGTATCAAATATGGTTTTGTTTCTGACCTGTGTTCAGGCAAAGAGAGAAAAAAGTATATGAAAATACTAGCCAAGGGGATCACAAGACACGTCAGATGAACTTCATAGCAAATAAAGGAAATATACAAACAGGATCCTATCAGCAATGGAGAGAGTCTCCGATGAGGCATATTATGTGAAACTTACCGTAATTTGAACATCTATGGTGACATTTTGCTTGAATGTGTCAATGGCCCCACTGATATTATCATAGAGTTCTCCAAACAAAGGGTCGATGCGGATGTGCTTCTTGCACAATGGCAGGAACCCTAGAAATAAAGCAGCAAGTCAATAAACAACTACAAATACTTCCCTCCCACTACTGTCAAACATTTCTTGTTGGATTTTAGGGGAAAATTACCTTTACATTACATGTTATATTATGATATAGATGGGTCAAATCAAACATACTTTGAAATTTATCTTTTTATTATTTATGGATTTTATAGACAATTTATGCTTATTTTTTTTATAAAAAGTTTTGCTTAAAGCACAAATAAGCTGTCCAATTGTAACCCCCTGTCACTGAATAACTATATATGGTGAAAATGCCAAATTCAATTTCTACTTTTGTTACAAGTTTCACATTTTGTTTAAAGATACTTACAATTTAAAGCGCCGCAGACAAATTTCATTTCATTGGCCAGCACAATGCATGATTGAGAAGAGGTAACCATATTGTCTCCATGCATTCATCATATTTCTGATCAAACCATTCATGGCACTTCCCTATGCCCATTTCAAAGAGATCTGTTAGAAAGAAAATGGATCGTTAATTTGTGTAATGGAGCTGTCACCAAAGCCTACATGTTACCCTGCATCTCACAATTATCGGGTATCTAGTATATAGGATGTGCATAATTCTCTACATACACATAAATATCATGAAAAGATTCAGGATCTTTAATGCTTGGGAATATGGAGACTGCACTGTGTAACATTCCAGCTCCAGGCAGAACAAAGGAACACAGGGTACCAGTCCTGCTACTAGAACCCCTACACCAAGTTTTACCTGATTCATGGGGTATCAAACCACGTGTGGCCAGAGCTGGGCCTGAGCGGCAGGAGCCCCAGGCAACCTGGCCAGCCTCTGCACCGGTTGAGTGAATCATCAGTGTACGAGCATGCGTGAAAGCCTGAATTGGCGGATGCGCAAAAAGATGTAGAGAGAGGGGACCGAGCATGGAATAGGCTATAGAGCAGGTACATGTCTGCTGCCCTCCTAGCTTTGGGCCTAGGCACATGCCTACTCTGCCAACCCCTAGTTCCAGCCCTGCATGTGGCCATTGGTTTGAGAAACAGTGATATATTTTGAGCACATAAAGTATTTGGGAAAATGAAATGCAGTGAGATGAAAGTGGGTGTACTTGGAAACTTACATTCACAGCGTAGGAAAGTCTTCATGCTAAATTTCTTCTGAGTATTCATTAGTAACGTTTTGTTTCTCTCGATTTCTTCCATTATCAGTTCTTTCTCTCTCACATTGTCGTATCCCTCAGTGCTTTCAACTTCTTCTTCTACCTCACGGAAATCATCAGTTATTTCTTTGGTGTCCTTTGTCAAATTCGATGACCGTTTCTATAAAAAGAAAAAGAGACATATAGGGGGCATATATATATGAAATAGTGTAGAAGTAGAGCTCAACACAGTTTGTGAAAAGTGTGAAACTCCACTTCATTTACTTGTATAGGATTTTTAGGAATTGTTTATCAAACTCTCTTTTCACCCTGATAAATGTGCCATTAAAAATCCAATTCAAGTGAACAGAAGAGGCTGTAAGTCCACTTGGGTGAACTGGGAGGTCTATTTTCCCCATAGTTGCAGCATTTGATACACAAACTGGTGACCATGAAATTATTACTGAGAGAACAATACACATTGATCTAACATGACAGGACTGTACCACTCAAGACCTCAAAGCATTAAGTGCACTTTGTAAAGAAAAGGTGCAAATGTGAAAGGGCTTTTAATCCCAGGCCTATAAATTATTGAGCCATACAGTTAAGCCTATAATAACACATCTTGCATCATTTACAAAAATACTTATGAAGATTTGTCATTAATTATCATAATTGTGGTCCACCATTTTCTGCTAAAAAATATAAATTTCATTACCGTCAATTGACCAAATATCCTCTTTACAGGTTCCATCATTGATGTGTACATCATCTTTGTGTGGTTAAGGGTCATCTCTCCTGTACACTCAAAGCTCATTACAAGTAATTCTATATTTTTCATCATATTAGGAACAGGGCCTAAAAAGAGAAGAGGGTTTAGTACATTGTAAAGAACAAATACGGAGTAAGTAGAATGACTAGCCAGTACATACCATCAGTGATTGCTTTGATAGCAACTGTAGTTGTTAGGGCACCTGTCCTTTGGCACATGATAAGCAGGAATATCATCAATGTCGAGCAGCGGAAATTAGTGGACATTGCCCATCCGAAGGAAAATATAGCTGAGAAAAGAGCAACAGGGGGAGATGCATTAGGTTCAGCCTATAAGTACAACAAGGGCCATAACTTGCTATCACATAAATATACAGGGCCCATAACAGGAAAAAATTACAGGAACATACTTACAAACAATAAAATAACAAATAAATAGTGATAACAGTGAAAGAAGTATATACTCACCATTATTAACAATAAACATGCAGATTTTTATCTGGTCATTCAAGGTGGTTAATGGATAAACCAGCAAAAAGTAAAGTGCTAGAGAAAGAGAAAAAGGTATTAGACTGGATTACGCACACCTTACCCCTATTATATGCCATACTCTCATTGTATCAGTCTCTCACACACACTTCATTTTTTCACTTTTTTTCTTACCGCTTCCGATGCATAATCCAACAATTGCTCCAAGGAAATACTTCACTTGATAATATTCATTACTGTTGCTGAAGAAAAACCGGAAAAGCAACGTAGGGAGCATTTTAGCCAAGATCCGTTCCAATGCTGAAAGGACAGAAATCAACTCATTAAGTACAATTATCATTGCTTGCTGGAGTCTGTTAGTAAGACCCATTTATAAAACCAAACAATTCCCAACGCTGTATAATGCATGGGTGTATATATCTTACATACAGGTTAAATACTGACTGATACAGGAGATTAAAAGGGTCTTTCTGCTCATCAGAACTTGTAACTACAAAAATATTTAAGTGATATGCATTTGGTTGCTGAAAACCCCAATAAATAAATAAATATTACTAACATCACTACTGCTACAACTAGAATTTGGAATACAAAGAACATTTCTATCAAATTCAGGAAACACTGTTACACTGTTACATAAAAAAGCTACTGGTTATATAATGCCCAATATAGACATGCGCTAAAATCCTATAAAGAATAACATTACATTTCTAAAAATATAACTATGTAAATGGCAATAGACTCTCCCACATTTACAGCTAACAAGAGGATCTGTACAGCCATCATTATATTCAATAAAAGGCAATCATTGGGATAATTTCAATCATATGTGTATCTACTACTGGTTCTATTATCATTTATCTATCATTCTATCTCTAAAAAGTTACTTACTAGTCTTTGGCTGATTTCTTTTCATTTTCTTCGTTAATATAACTGGTTTCTTTTCTTTTTCAATATTAATATGTATTTCATTATTATTTAAATTTAAATTTGTCATTTTCTAAATTTACGCAAGAGCTTGGCACAAACGTGCTTCCACTCTCCACGTAAGCTTAGACAATAATGACAGGTGTCTGTGAATCCTTAACACTGCACAACTGTCACAGATGATATCATAATAGGGATAGATTGGCATTCAGCCAAATGATGATGTCACAATAGTCTGATATACTAACCTATTGTGATGTAATCGGTGATGTCATAATAGGGTATTGTGATGTAATTGATGATGTCATAATAGGGTATTGTGATGTAATTGATGATGTCATAATAGCCACTTCATGATGTCACAATAGCCTGTAATTGCCGGAACATTCTGGCTTCTACTAGAATATATCATTCTAAATCTATTCAAAGCTATTACTCTGTATTTTTTGTTATACAAAACAGATTATACAGATTTGTATAATCTGTTATACCAATACTTAAATTTAGAATTAAAATATTTGTAGCAAAATAACTCCAAAGTTTAAAAATACCATCATATATTATAAACCTGTTTTATATCTAGTAGAAAAGACAAGTAACTTACTAATGTTTGGCTTTTTTCCCATTCATTTTCTTCTTTAATATTACTGGTTTCTTTTTTTTTTCTATATTCATTTGGATTTTATTATTCATTATTTGGATTTCCATTCTGTATCTATTCAAAGCTATTACATTATCTATTATATAAATACTTATATTTAGAATAAAAAATTATAGCAAAATAACTCTATATTTAGAAACACATATTCTAATCTCTACTGAGCAGGGCCGTGGCAACCCTCTGTATCCTTAGTTAGTATGTTTTTATTTAATTAGATTTGTATGTTTGATGTAATCATCCTTCAATTGTACCGAGCTGTGCAATAATGTGATAAAATATTTATGTACGTTGGCAACAAAAAAACCTTCGATTTTCAAAAGTCCATCAAATGACTCCAAATTGGTTGTAGAAGTTCCCCAATAGGGTAAAACACCAATTTGGCAGGTTTTATATGGTGAATAGTTGAATTTAAATTCTTAAAGAGACAGTACATGATAAATTTTGATATTCACATTTTTTTTTTTTTTTTTTAAATTTGAATCAAATATGGACGATTCCCTAGTCAAATTATACTAAAATAAACTCAAAATTCAAATTTTAATTTTCACTTTGACCTTTGATAAATTTGCCCCATACTGTAGGGCAGTATTGGGCAGAATTAGCGTTGACTCCTCCAGCAGAGAAGCCCCTTAGTGTAGTTCATATAGATAAAGGGAGTCCAGCATTCACCATGATTGACTAGTGTGTTAGCTTTATTGTACTATACCAAATCAACCTGACAAGGGGAGGTGTGTATTTGCTGAAACATTGTTTTCATTTGGAATGGCACAATAAAGCTAACACAGCAGTTAATCTTGGTGATGGACAGGCGAAGGCTGTTTATATGCAGCTATCTATAAGCCAACAAAATTCTGGCATCATTTACAAGATGGATGAGGATGCTAAGGCTAATTCTACACTCAGCCCAGGTGCAAACACATGGGTGGATTTCGGCTGTAAAACAGCCCAGTGTGGCATTAGCCTACTGTAGTAACTCAAGTAATGACTGGAGTGGTCAGGAAAGTCCAAGAGGAGGCATTTCTAAAGAAAATATCCTTTAATTAAAGCATAATGTACATTACATTTTGACCGTCAATCTGTTCTCGAAACACAACTTCAACACAGGTGTCATAGCTTTGTCTCAGTGTCTGAACCTAGTTTTCTTGCATGGTATCTTCTCTATCCTGCTATCCAGTGCTGCAGAAACAAAATTACATTTGCAGAGGGTTCTAGCAGGCCCAGACTGGCAATCTGTGGGTTCTGGCAAATGCCAGAGGGGCTGCTGTGTGGTTCAATAGAAAAAATACCATATAGTGGGCTGGTAGGGGGCTGTTTGGGCTGGTGGGGGACTGTTTGGGCCTCCGTGTACTTGGAATGGCAGGGCCTATTTTGACTCCCAGTGCAGGACTGGTTCTAGGGCTTGTAATGAAATGATCAGTAAATAACAACAAGTAGGGAAGATTCTTGAAATGAACAGCACATTTGGGTAGAATGCTCTATAACAGTGGTTTCCAAATTGTGGGGCTGACTCCCTGGGGGGGGGCTGTAGCAGTGGAATCTGTGCTCAGTCTGAAGGTTGTGCAATTTGGGGAGAAAGTCTATTTGTTCATCAGAAATTGCAGAAAACTAGCTTTCAATTCAGTTAGGTTAAAAGGATGAAAAGCTTATTTTTTTGTTATAGATATTCTAGGAACTATGGTTGAATAACTGATAATTGAGTGTTTTTTCCTATATGTGTAACCTTGCTAAGGGGAGCCTGACAAAACTCAACCTGTAAGGGTTTTGATTTAAAAAAAAAAAAAAAAAAAAAAAAAGTCCCTAGTGGCAATAAAAAGACAGGGGGCTCATTTATTAAAGCAGCGCAGCGCATAAGTGGACGCAAAAGTTGTCTGCGCCATCACAAGCGTGATCGCTAATATATTTGCGTGATATTGCGCATAACACAGAGCTTTTGCGATGGTTTTGTTTATGCGCATTGCGCAAAAGATTGGGCATTTATGTCGCAAACGATGCCGTGGTTGTTAGGGGCGTGGCTGTGGGCGTGGCTACAATGCGCTTGCACTGCGGCCGTCGCAGATTTGCGTCTGTATATGTGCAAAACTGCACCGGGCAACAGCACACAATTTTTACGCCTGCCTCTTCGTGGCGTAATAGTAACGCTCTTCAAATGCGCATTCCTGCCCAGCTGCGCTAGTATATTCAAGATGAACAACCCTTGTAAAGTGCATATTAACCACGCCTTCCACCCCAACATGTTTATATTGACCAAGGTTCCTTTAAGGGTATCAGGTAGGCTAAACACCTTTGCAACCAAACAAATATTAGCACAGAAACAAATGCAGATGCGTCTAAGTGAACGCAATATGCGCAATATGTGACGCAACTAATTAAAGCAGCGCATTCATACATGAGCACAACTAATCCTTACCTTTGCGGTATCTTCCTGTGCGCACAATTTATTATAAGCACTGCGACAGCTGATACGCAGTTTCACACGTCGCACCTGTCTTGTGTCTACATTAGCGCAAATCGCACTGTTAAGGTATCGTGCGCTACATTATTAAATACTCGCATGCGCTGGGCAAATGTCTGGCCACTGCGCTCTTTTTAGCGCTGCGCTGCGTTAATAAATGAGCCCCAGGATGCTTTGTAGTTGTTGCATGTATGGAATTTTCCTTTATTTCAAGCTCCAAGAGAGCGCTGGCCCTATATACAGTGGCTTAACTCCCGGGGGAGCAAGGGGTGCAATTGGACCAGGGCCCGCACCCCTGCAGGGCCCCCCAGCAGATCACAGCCAGCTGTAGTCGACTGCAGCTGGGGAAAAAATCGGCACGGGGGGGGTGGCCTGGCTGCACGACCCGCCCCCACCTTATTATAGTTATGTTACTGCCTATATAGTCTCATTTATGTATGCAAGTGCAGTGTAACTTTTCTCTGCAGTGGGAATACCCTAAAACCTCTATCATTAAAGGAACAAAATGCCCCCTCGCACTTCTGTATAGTTGCACATTGGTGCTGCTCAGTCATTTATTTATTTTATTTAAGTTAAAACCTCATGTAAACTGCGTTTTGAGCACGTGCCTGGAATCAGACATGGTCGGACTGGGCTGGAGGGACACCGGGAAAAACCCAGTGGACCGCCCGCTCTCGTGGGTCCTGCTGGCCCAAATCCGCACCCTGTGGTTCCTCTTCTTGCTACAAATGGCCTGAAGAAGGGCCCGAAGAACATAGTGCGCATGCAGCAGAGCATAGTGGTGGGGGGCCCAGAGTCTCAGGCCGCCCAGTCCGACCCTGGAATCAGAGGTCAAGTAACTAACACATCTGTCTTTGTAGTTGAGAAATTCAATCATTTCTTCTGCATGAAGGCAGTAAATTCAGAGATTTAAAAATTTACCCTGTATATCAGATCAGTTGCACATTTTTGAGTGCCAATAGGGTATGGTAGATATCTAGAGGTGCCTTACTTATGGTTTCTGTGGCTTCTTCAAGTGGTTCTTGTTGATGTTCTCTTTAGGAAACTGGTATTCAAGAGTTGAATTAATTGTGGAGGTGGTAATACCCGGTTGGGAATCTTCCATAATGCCTCACACACACACACCATTGTAGGAGAAGAAGAAGTTATGATTCACTGTAGTTTGCGGCTGCTGTGCCTGCTAATAAATATAGCTCAGAAAGAGTAAAAATTAGTAGTGAGTAGTAGTAGTGAGTGAGCAGGATATGGCACCTGCTCAATACTGAGAGTGCTATAATGTATGTGATTTGTAAGTCACACTCCAGGGTGGGGAAGCGTGCTCACCGTTCAGATATTTGCCAGGCTAAAACAAACCCCATAGGGGGTTTGTGCATGCGAATTTGATGAATTATAATGGTTCTAATAAAGGCCAACAATCCAAATGAACTTAATAGTAAAAATAATAAAAAAAAAAACAAACAAAAAAAAATTCCCCCTGAGAACTGCGCCCCCTCAGTGAATGCTCCCTAAGCGGTTGCCTACCCTGCCTACCCCTGGCTCGGCCCTGCATACACATAGGTTTGCCACCTTTTCTGGAAAAAAATACCAGCCTTCCTATATTTCTATCTTTTTTCCCTATTAATAACATTAGGATCAATCATCATTTTTACCGGCCAGGTGGTAACCCTACATACAGATGGACAGACGGCAGTTAGAATGTCCCCCTGAATCTCCTGTAAGACCAGGTAGATCAGTATTTCTTAGTCTCTTTCCTTAGGGGACCCAGATTAAGTCAATGAATCAGCTTTGAGGATCAAAAATTGGTTAACAACCAATCATCCAATTTATTATGTTGGCTTTGAAAAAGCCAACATACAGTATTGATCTACTAGTTCAGCTCATTCTTATTCTTTTTCTTATTATGTTGGCTTTGAAGAAGCAAACATACTGATCTACTAGTTCAGCTCGTTCTTATTCTTATTATGTTGGCTTTGAAAAAGCCAACATCTTGATCTACTAGTTCAGCTCGTTCTTATTCTTCTTCTTATTATTATTATTAGCGCCCCCCCCATTTTCTATACGCTACTCCTCCTACAGTTTTAGGGGTACAAGCTCCAAACTTTCCACACCTATTCGCCTTATAGCAAAGTACGTTGCTTGTGCTTTAGTAAGTGATCCCACCCACTGCGCCCATGCGGCGGACCACCAAAGACGCCTTTTTTCGTATTGACTTTGACAGGGAAAATTTTCAAATCACTGCCGCTCATACAGTTTTGAAGCTACACTCCCCAAACTCGGACCGCATATTGTTGGTGCCACCCCGAATACAAATATGTATTTTGGGGGGCACCCCAAAGTGGGCGGAGCTACCAACAGCCAATGAAATTTTAGCAATTTTCTAAACGCTACTCCTCCCAGAGTTTTAGGAGTACAATTATGAAACTTTGCACACTTGTTCGGCTCATACCCGAATAGGTTGCTTGTGCTCTGTTAAGCAATCCCACCTCCGTGGCCCTGTGGCGGCCCCCCAAAGACCCCATTTTTTCCCATAGACTTTCATTGGAAAATTTGAAACTTTTGCCACTCGTACAGCATTAAAGTTACACAATCCAAACTTGAGTCACTTAGTCATGGGGTCAACCTGAAAAGTTCTGTCACATTTTGGGGACTCCAAAAAGTGGGCGGAGCAACAAACAGCCAATCAGATTTTCCCTATTGACTTCAATGAGAAAATGTCAAACACTGTCATTCCCACAGTGTTAAAGCCAGAGACCCAAAACTTGGCACCATGGGTCACTGGGGTTAAAATTTGGAAAAGTGAGCGGAGTCTACCGCAGCCAATCAAATATTAGCCATTTGTTTCAATGGGAAAAGTTAAAAAACTGACGCCGCTCTTAGATTGTTAATGGGAGGGTCCTCAAACTTGGCACAGTTGGTCACTGGAGGACCGGGATCAAAATTTGGAAAAGTGGGTGGAGCCAAAACAACCAATCAGATTGCTTTGATGATTTAAATGGGAAAAATTAAAATTGCTGCCATTTGCACGTTATTGATGTCATGGACCTCGAATATCACAAATGTGCTCACTGGGTGTTGGCACTTCAAAGTTAGGAAACAACCAATCAAATGTCATTCATTGATTTTCAATCGAAAAACCTAAAATTGCTGCCATAATTTACATGTTAAATGTCATGATTCCGAAACCTTAAAGTGTTAGTCACTTGGTGACTTTGGTTCAGAATTAGGAAAAAAAAGGGGGGCGGGCAACAACAGCCAATCGGATTTCAACCATTGACCTTAATGAAAAACGCCAAATTGCTGCTATTATTACGGCGTCAATGCCAAGTGTCCCAAACTCAGCACAATTACTCACTGGGTGACTGTGGTCAAAATTTAGGAAAAGTGGGCGGAGCCAATAACAGCCAATCAGATTTTACCTATTGACTTCAATGTCAAAATTTCAAATACTGCCACTCACAGTTTTAAAGCCAGAGGCCCCAAACTTGGTACAGACCATGACTGGGTGACTGGGGGTTAAAATTCAGAAAACTGGGTGGAGCTTAAAACAGCCAATCAAATGTTACCTATTGCTAATCAATGTCAATATATATGTTGCTGCCATTCTTTCACAGTTAATGGCAGGGACATCAAACTTGGCACAGTCGGTCACAGGGGGACTGGATTCAAATTTTAAAAGTGGGTGGAGCCAAAAACAGCCAATCATGTTTTTTGATTGATTTTAATGGTAGAATTTGATCTGCTTCAATTTTCACCGTTTTAAACCAGATTTGACCAACTTTGTGTACTCTCTATGCACCAGGGGCAACTGGCCCAACACCTCTTGCGTTTCAAAGCCAACATGTTGTGGTTTCTTCAGAAACGACACCATCTAGTTTACTTTTTGTTGTAGTTATTGTTGGTCATTTGTCTAAGCGATTAATCCTTTATGTTTTATTTTTATGTCTTGCTCTCATGGTGCACAAGGTATATTTTTGCGGGTACCTTATGTGCGAAAAGCTTCCTATTAGCAGTCTCAACTGCAAATATCTTTAAAAAAAAAACAACTAATAGAAATTGCAAAAGTGCTCGGGGTAAGTTTAAATTAATCAGGCCAGGTTTATCAGATATAAACTGTATGGAGACCTTTATTCTTGTTATCTAGTAACAACCCTGGCCTTCATGTGCCTATAGGTGGCTTAATGTAGATTTAAGTCCATTTGCTCACCAGCGATGCTACCATAAGAGAGAATGTAAAACCGTGTGCTTCATCCACACCATGAGCTGTAAAATTAAGTCTGATCTCCCACAAAGCACTGTGCTGGGTCACATGATAGAAATAAAGTAGCCAGATAAGTTCAAATGCAACAATGTAAATGGCCTTATGGAGGTGCTGAATAGATACCTGAAATGGTCTTGTGTAATTACAGCGAACAGCCAGCAGATTGAGTTCACCAAAATGGAGTAATAGAAATAGTAAATATGATGACAGCTTATGCTGGAGAGATGACACACACAATGAGCTATACCCTCATACTGTATTGTCTAAGGGAAACAATATGGCACCTCCTTCCCATATGTATAAATACAAATATACAGAGAAGGAATGTTCTGGGCACACAATAAGCTATACCCCCATACTGTACTGTCTAAGGGAAACAATATGGCAACCTCCTTCCCATATGTATAAATACAAATATACAGAGAAGGAATGTTCTGGGCACACAATAAGCTATACCCTCATACTGTACTGTCTAAGGGAAAACAATATGGCACCTCCTTCCCATATGTATAAATACAAATATACAGAGAAGGAATGTTCTGGGCACACAATAAGCTATACCCCCATACTGTACTGTCTAAGGGAAACAATATGGCACCTCCTTCCCATATGTATAAATACAAATATAGAGAGAAGGAATGTTCTGGGCTCAGAATAAGCTATACCCTCATACTGTACTGTCTAAGGGAAACAATATGGCACCTCCTTCCCATATGTATGAATCCAAATATACAGAGAAGGAATGTTCTGGGCACACAATAAGCTATACCCCATACTGTACTGTCTAAGAGAAACAATATGGCACCTCCTTCCCATATGTATGAATACAAATATACAGAGAAGGAATGTTCTGGGCACATAATAAGCTATACCCTCATACTGTACTTTAAGGGAAACATTATGGCAAATACAAATATTCAGAGAAGGAATGAAAGAAAGTCCTACAGGACTTCTCCACTTCCTAGTTTCCTACAGAATTTCTTATCTCCCTTCAAGATTCCTTTAAATATGCTCCCAAAAGTAATACTGCCCCCATCTTCCTACATACCTGTTCCTATCCTCAGTTTCTGTGTATGACCCCTCCACTCTATAGCTTTTCTACTGACCCCTCAAGCTTCCCTTCATGGTTATTCCCCACACCTCCTCTTCTATGAGGCTTTCCCACAAGAATTCTGCTCTCCTTATTATCCCTTCTAAGACTTCTCCTCTCTGTGCCAAACCTTGTTTAATCCTGTGTATTCCATGGAAGGCTGGCAGGTGACTCTCAGTACTAAATATACATTTTGTAGCACTAATAACAGAAAACAATTCACCAGAAATGAATTTTAATACAAATTTATTTCTAAATTAATTTATGGTACAAAGATCAAATGCAAATGTATAAGCCAAATATATAGGGCTTGTACTGTACAGCAATTTTAAAAAAAAAAATATTTATTTATTGTAGCTGTGCTTTGCTTTGTTTTCCAGCAGCTGTTGATGTCTTAGGGCCAAGACTGGGTAGTAGTTTTGGCCCTGTGGCTGGAATGGGTACGATGAAGGCCATATTGTTGGACAGTCCTGATGACGGGTAGGTCTTAGCCAGTCTTTATCATGGAGTAATGTTACATTCACAACTTTCTCATTTTGGCCACTTTCCATGGTGGTATCATCATTAATGTAGGACTTGGTCGCTGGAAAGTCCAACTTTTTACTTTTTCTTTAGAATAATGCCTTCATCCATATATGTGTTACTCTGAGCAGAAGTAATAACAGAGAATCTCAGATAACGAAGTCAATGGCCAAGTTGGTTCTTGTGCATCCTTCAGTTTTTCATTAATTTTGGCCACTGTGTTGCTGGTTTCTTGGATCTCTAACTGGTATTCGGCCATTCTGTTCGCAATTTCTGCCATCTTTGCCTCAGCTGTTCTAATTTTTTCCTCCGTCTCTCTCATTTGGAGGTCAAGGAGCTTTATCCTCTTTTCCGTTTCAATCATCTTCTGATGTTGTGCCCATTGTCCCCAGCAAGATATTATAACCGCGAATACAAATAGAAATATGACTATATAGAAGAGTTTCTGGGCTGGATCTCGATAAGTAGAGTCTTCCGAATCAGTATTATTATTAAATTTTGTTTTGTTCTTCATTTTTCTCTCTGCATCATCAAAATAAAGATTATATTATTTCTCTAAACTTCATCTAATGAATACATTATATATATATATTATATTATTATTATTACTACTAACATGTGTTTATAAAGCGCCAACATGATTATGGCAACCAGACAATATTTCATTACTACTGAAGGTGCCATTTTGACATCACATCCCATTCTTATAGTCTGTATTTTATCTTATATAGCAAAACTCTCTAATATTTATTTTAGTCTGATGCTCGCTATAGTCGCTATCTATTCTGTTCTGTTCTCT
The DNA here is from genome assembly GCF_017654675.1 of Xenopus laevis. Classification (NCBI taxonomy): domain Eukaryota; kingdom Metazoa; phylum Chordata; class Amphibia; order Anura; family Pipidae; genus Xenopus; species Xenopus laevis. The sequence continues at coordinate 41,887,111 of NC_054381.1, forward strand.
TGATAATCTTTTTTAACTATCCCAACTAATACTAATCCACCTAACACCATTAAATGCTTTATCAGGATTAAAATATGCTCTCTTTCAAAGCCTCTAGGTTCTCTAATGATATAAATGTATATTACATTCTAAAATGAAGCTATTAGCTCAAACACAAACACAGCCTTTCCATAATTCTGAGCTTTCCAGAAAACAGGTTTCCAGATAATGGATCCCCAAGCTTTTCCCAACTCTGATCAGATTTTTGTTTTTATACTCTGTATAAACTGCAGGTACCATTATGACATCACATCAATATGGCACCCAGATACCATTTAATTAATATTAAATTGTCACATCACATCCCAAACCTTTATATAATTATTGATAATATTTTGCATTTTATCTAATACTGTTAAACTTTCGAATCTTTCATTTTAGTCTTATGCTCGCTGTCCTTTCTGTTCTCTTGTTAATATCTTTTAACTATACAACTAATATGGATCCATCTAACTCTCTTAAATCAGAATCAAAATATACTCTCTCTCAATGCCTCCAGGTCTTTTAATGGTTAAAATCTACATTTTATTCTAAAATGAAGCCTGTATCTCAACACACACATATCCTAATATAATGATATATCTATCACTATTCTTGGTTTGTACTGTACCTATAAGAACAAACTATCTAAATTCTAACTTTAATATCCCTATACAATTAATGTTATTCTCTTAAGACTGCAATAAATATACTGTATATATATAATTGACAATAAAGTAATTAACGTAATTTACCTTAAATGTCTTTAAAATTGAATGTCGAGAATTTGTAGAAATAAAGTTTCTTTCAGATAAATGGTAGGGAGTTGCTTACACTTCGAAAGCTTTTCACAACTCTGATCTGATTGTGTCCGTTACACGGAGTATAAACTGATACATACATTATGACATCACATCGCTATGGCAACCTGATTATGTTTACATTACACTCATTATGACATCACATCACAAATGGCAACCTTTTTGCCAGTTTACTGGATATTGTTATTATGTTGGCTTTGAAGAAGCCAAATTTGATCTACTAGTTCAGCTCGTTCTTATTATTCTACTTCTCCTTCTTCTTCTTATTATTAGCGCCCCCCCCATTTTCTATACGCTACTCCTCCTACAGTTTAAGGGTACAAGCGCCAAAACTTTCCACACCTATTCGCCTTATAGCAAAGTAAGTTGCTTGTGCTTTAGTAAGCGATCCCACCCACTGCGCCCGTGCGGCGGACCACCGAAGACGCCGTTTTCCGTATTGACTTTGACAGGGAAAATTTTCAAATCGCTGCCGCTCGTACAGTTTTGAATCGACACTCCCAAACTCGGACCACATATTGTTGGTGCCACCCCGAATAAAAATATGTATTTTGGGGGGCACCCCAAAGTGGGCGGAGCTACCAACAGCCAATGAAATTTTAGCAATTTTCTAAACGCTACTCCTCCCAGAGTTTTAGGAGTACAATTATGAAACTTTGCACACTTGTTCGGCTCATACCCGAATAGGTTGCTTGTGCTGTGTTAAGCAATCCCACCCTCCGTGGCCCTGTGGCGGCCCCCAAAGACCCATTTTTCCCATAGACTTTCATTGGAAAATTTGAAACTTTTGCCACTCGTCCAGCATTCAAGTTACACTCACCAAACTTGGGTCACTTAGTCATGGGGTCAACCTGAAAAGTTCTGTCACATTTTGGGGACTCCAAAAAGTGGGCGGAGCAACAAACAGCCAATCAGATTTTCCCTATTAACTTCAATGAGAAAATGTCAAACACTGTCATTCCCACAGTGTTAAAGCCAGAGACCCAAAACTTGGCACCATGGGTCACTGGGGTTAAAATTTTGAAAAGTGGGCGGAGTCTACCACAGCCAATCAAATATTAGCCATTTGTTTCAATAGGAAAAGTTAAAACTGTCGCTCTTAGATTGTTCATGGGAGGGTCTCAAACTTGGCACAGTTGGTCACTGGAGGACCGGGATCAAAATCTGGAAAAGTGGGTGTAGTCAAAAACAACCAATCAGATTTCTTCGATGATTTAAATGGGAAAAAGGGGAAATTAAAATTGCTGCCATTTGCACGTTATTGATGTCATGGACCTCGAATATCACAAATTTGGTCACTGTGTGTTTGCACTTCAGTTAAGTTAGGAAAAGTGGGTGGAGCCACAACAACCAATCAAATGTCCAATATTGATTTTCAATAGAAAAACATAAAATTGCTGCCATTTTTACATGTTAAATGTCATGATTCCGAAACCTTAAAGTGTTACTCACTTGGTGACTCTGGTTCAGAATTAGGAAAAAAGGGGGGCGGGGCAACAACAGCCAATCGGATTTCAGCCATTGACCTTAATGAAAAACGCCAAATTGCTGCTATTATTATGGCGTCAATGCCAAGTGTCCCAAACTCAGCACAATTACTCACTGGGTGACTGTGGTCAAAATTTAGGAAAAGTGGGCAGAGCCAATAACAGCCAATCAGATTTTACCTATTGACTTCAATGTCAAAGTTTCAAATACTGCCATTCTCACAGTTTTAAAGCCAGAGGCCCCAAACTTGGTACAGACCATGACTGGGTGACTGGGGTTAAAATTCAGAAAACTGGGGGTGGAGCTTAAAACAGCCAATCAAATGTTACCTATTGCTAATCAATGTCAATATATAAGTTGCTGCCATTCTTTCACAGTTAATGGCAGGGACATCAAACTTGGCACAGTTGGTCACAGGGGGACTGGGATTCAAATTTTAAAAGTGGGTGGAGCCAAAAAACAGCCAATCAGGTTTTTTGATTGATTTTAATGGTACAATTTGATCTGCTTCAATTTCCACAGTTTTAAACCAGATTCTACCAACTTTGTGTACTCTCTATGCACCAGGGGCGACTGGCCCCAACACCTCTTGCGTTTCAAAGCCAACATCTTGTGGTTTCTTCAGAAACGACACCATCTAGTTATAATTACTATTTTGCACTATAGTAAAAAAACATAATATGATTAAAGGGGATCATGGGGACCAACTAACAGCATGGTGACTCATTTTGGGTACTAAACCTTAGATGAAAAAATCCTTGGGGTAGATGCAAGAGACTGGTGTTTGTAGCTGAATAACAGTACTGACATTTCCTATCACTGGCTTTCATATTCACATGCCTCCAGGGTCAATAACCTCTATTTAGATGTTCATTGTACTGCTATGAAAGCAAATATTATTCTCCATTCATACAGGGTGTTTGAGCTCTTCCTTTATTTAGTATTACAGTACACAAAGTCATGGATTACCTGTGGCTCATATCTATAGATTTGTCCAGTAATGTTTTTAGCTTTATTTGGTGTCACATAACACATTGAAAAATGTGATTCATGAAACATAATACAACCTTTACTGTAAAATACAGGTATGGGATCCATTATCAGGCAAATCCAAATCTGCAATAGACTCCCTTTAATCCAAATAATTCTAATTTTTTTGAAAATGATTTCCTTTATCTCTTTAACAATAAAACAGTATTTTGTAGCTGATCCAAACTTATATTTTTAGTAGACAAAATATGGAAATTCAAATTTACGGAACGACCCCTTATCCAGAAATCCCCAGGTCCAGAGCATCCTGGATAACAGGTCTCATACCTGTATTACTAAGGTGGCACTACACACCACACCAAGTTATGGTGAACTGCCTCAGACTTGTGTTGACACTGCAAGGAAATGGTGGTCTCATTATTCCATATTTTCTGGGAGTGCCCTAAAATTCAACCCTTTTGGGTGACAGAAGCCTCTTAAATACTTAATATCTCTATACCTCACAGCCCAGTTTACCTCTTACTTTTCCACTTGAATAAACCACTTTCCACTTTTTTCTTCCACTGAGCTGCACTTACTGAATGCTGCCAATCAAAATTCCTTTACATTGGAAATCACGCCCCCGCCAATAAAGGAATGAATAGCTATGATTAAGTGTTTGGAACACGAAACGCGTCAGGCTGTTTGACACAATAAATTCTTCACTTGAACATTTGCCTGGTGGAAGTCTTGCCTTTTTGAGTGCCTGCTCCATTGTTCGTCGGTTTGTCCGCCCCCTTGTGCTGAGGGCTCAGGGCGGTGCACCTGGGCCACTTCCTTGATGTTGTGAGTGACTATTATACATACAAGAGACCCGAAAATCATAGAAGCTTCTTCCTTATCCCCTCAACCCCACACCATTTCAATGGTCCCTTCCTCCCCCTACTAAGAGCAAAGTGTGCTTGATACATGCAGAACTCTGATTACCTTGAAATTCCATCTAAAATTGTTTTGACGGCTTTTTATGTGCTACATAATGATTGTGTATCAGACATTCTCCTACTCAGTATTACTGTTCAATGTCTAACATGTAAAACTCAATAAAAGTTTACAATTAGGCCCATAAATCTTTGGACAGAGACAACTTTTTTTCTAATTTTGTTCTGTACATTACCACAATGAATTTTAAATGAAACAACTCAGATGCAGTTGAACTGCAGACTTTCAGCTTTAATTCACTGGGTTGAACAAAAGATTGCACAAAAATGTGAGGAAATAAAGCCTTTTTTTAACACAATCATGTCATTTCATGGCTCGAAATGAATTGGACAATTGACTCAAAGGCTATTTCATGGGCAGGTGTGGGCAATTCCTTCATTATGTCTATCAATGAAGCAGATAAAAGCCCTGGAGTTGATTTGAGGGGGGGTGCTTGTTTGTGGTCAAAAGAGCTCTCCATGCAGGTGAAACAAGCCATCCTTAAGCTGCAAAAACAGAAAAAAACCTCAGAGAAATTGCTACAATATTAGGAGTGACAAAATCTACAGTTTGGTACATCCTAAGAAAGAAAGAAAGCACCGGTGAACTCAGCAATGCAAAAAGACCTGGACGTTCATGGAAGTCCACAGTTAAACAGTTGAATTAAAGCTGAAAGTCTGCAGTTCAACTGCATCTGAGTTGTTTCATTTAAAATTTATTGTGGTAATGTACAGAACCAAAATTAGAAAAAAAAGTTGTTTATCCAAATATATATATATATCTACACACACACACACACACACACACAAGCATTACTTTCACCAGTGCTGCCAATAATTTCATAAATAATATTTTTCCCTACCTTTATGGTTTTTGCTTTCATGCCGACTTTTCCTTTGAAAGTTTCCTCTGTTTGCGTGTGCTCTGTAATAATACACTTCTGTGTGGTCACAATCTTTTCTTTCACAATACACAGTACATCATTTCTATTCTCCTGCAGCTGTTGTATAAGAGGATGATGCAAACGAATCTGCCTTTAAATTGAGAGAACAAATGGCACAGTTGGTAAGAGTAGGTAAGTGCTGGGTAGGAGATGAACAGCATACATAAATATATATATATTTCAGAATCAAACACAGCTGGTGAGGAGACTACTAAAATTGCACAGTGTACAATGCAGTCTTCTGACTAATACAAATACTGTATACTCTGCCTTTCAAGTGCCATCTAAATTGTAGGTTATTATGTGGTGCAAAACTGTATAGGGCAGGGCCACAACTGGTGTTTTTTGTGGGGTCTGCCTGTCAGACTACGCAGGAAGTTGTTGGTGCAAAAAATGTATATTTTTGTTTCCATGCAGAAATTTGCTCAGTTTGAGCACTGATAGGCAAATACTATGTATTCACCAAGAAGAAAATACCAAGTAATTTGTTATTACGAATTTCTACAAAAACCCTGCTACTCCCTCCCAGTTGTTCCCCTCCCTGCTGCCTCCTTTCCCAGGCTGTCTACGGGAGCTGGCAGTACTCAGCATACTACACTATAGGACAGGAATCAATCAGCAGTGAGGCTGACCTGATAGGGAACTGAAGAATGTCTTTGCTTGTGTAACTGCAGGGCTGTGATTGGCTATCCAAAGCATTATGGATAACTGGCCCCATACCTGTACACGTTCACCCCCAGGTCTGGACTGAGATTCAAAATAGGCCCTGGCATTTCAGCTACACACAGGCCCAAGCAGCACCTCAACAGCCCAATAAATACTGACTGTCTATGGCAATTTACAGCAGCCCCTCTGGCATTTGCCAGAACCCACAGATTGCCAGTCCGGGCCTGTTCACCCTCATTTGAAACATATACAGGGACTGCAGCAGATCTACTGGGAGCTCCAATTAAGGGACAATTTTTAAAGTTAGAGATACATTTTAGCCTAGAGTTAAACCGGTACCAAGTATTATTTACTATTGCCTACAAAATGAGGAGGATTTTACTTATCCTGTACATCTCCTTTAAAGCCAGCATGCTCAATGTTGCAAGATTATACATTTACCATGTAGTTAGCACACAATAATAAAGACATTTTTACCCAGTACTGTATGTAGCACACCCTTTAGTGCACTTTAGCTGTGTGAATTATAGTGTGTGACCAGGACTATTTCTGAATGTAGTGTGCCTCTGATCCACTTGTACCTGGGCAACTCCCAGTACCTTTTAGACTTCTTTTTGCATCAAGGATTCAATTACAGAGAAGTTTCTTTGCAGAAATAACTGGTTTATTAACAGCAGAACAGTTCATTCAATAACTGAAATAAGCAGTCACTCCTTTAAAGGCACATTAGAATACAGTAGTGACAGATCCCTCCGAGAGGTAAAACAGGCAAAGTGTAAGTTACCACACTCCTGAGGCAACTCCTCCTGAGAGTAGAGCACTGTGCTTTGAGATCTTCAGCCTGGCGTCTTGTGTCTTGGCACCCTAACTGAGTGCCAAGACACAAGACTTTTCATGTATTTACATACAATAAGAGATGCCAAATGGACCCATTCTTCTGCTAAACAACTCCAGCCCCATTTCTTTATTTTTTTGTTTAATTAAAGTATAATGCTAAGCACCTTTCCGATAAACTATTATAAATGCTTAATAAACTATTATTAAGCATTTCCAATGGTTCATGTAGTAAAAATAACTGAGGCATTTGAAGGACCCCCGGCGTAAGGGAACAAGTGACCGTGACTATTTTGCTACTAGAGGGAGTGAGTTATTTTATAACTGGATACTCACCTTATGCCAGCACATTATGCAGCAGGCAACTCCCTCCTATCAGTAAAAAAAAGGGAAACAACTAATAAGGCTCACGCAAATACACTACAGTTCCTGAATCCACTTTGCTAAATGTGGCCCCACTAGAAACAAATGATTAACCACACAGTTACAATAAAACAAATTAACTTTATATAACTGTAACGCTTTCTTGGGCTATTCAGCACATAGATAGTTAAATATGTCCAGCTAGCGTATGAGCATGGGTTACACTGTGAATCTACACTCAAGGCAGAGCCTTCGCTAAATGGAAGCTTCCCCTTGTTGATATGGTAAAACTACAACCCACAAGCTAATTAGTGTAAAAATAGATGAATTGGACGCCAGGAGGTTCTTGAATAGTAAAGCAGGTGAACGGATTATTATGCACAAATGCAGCTGACCTCAGGTTTACTCACAGCATGTACAGGATACAGCAGATGGAATCACTTAGGACATAGTAAGGAATACAGTCAGACAGAAGCGACTCCTTGAGATATCAGCAGATAGGTGTACATCAATTCCCAGTTAACTGACGTTGTCAGTGAGGGGATCTGGATCGATCAGGTAGGGTACAGGAAGTCTTTGCTAACCTAAATGCCTATCAACTGAGTTCCCTGCTCTAAAGGCAAACAGGCCTTGTGGGAAAGCTACTTCCTTCTACAAATCCTTGTTGGAGCGACAACTGCTCATATTTGCTACACCTCTCTGTCTTACTCTCCTAGAGAGTCTATTACAGGAGTTTACTATGCTAGCTGTTCCTCGTTCACGGGGTTACCTGGTCCCCGATTTAAGCACCAAAGGTGTCAGGTCCCTTTGGGGTAAATGACTTACTGGGGCCTATGGTGATCCCAGGCTCAATGGAGATCACCTAGCAGCAGCACCAGGAGCCAAAGAGGAAGAGGCCACTCCCTGCACAACACTATATAGCAGTGTGGCAGGGGAGTGTCATTACACTATTTGTCCAGTAGGTGAGGTGGTTACACTTAAACTGTTGCAAGGGCTTTGCCCAATAACAAAGGATAAGAGAAACTACAAGGAAAGGTAGGGGATTAACTCTATAGGAATAGGATATCCTATAGGTCCATACATAACTATAAAAGTGCAGAGTAAATTACAATCAGATCTCAATACCCTCTATCCTGGGGAACCCTTGTCCAACCCTGGCACAGTACCTACCAGGCTCAGTCCCACATTCCACTCTGGGTGGACAAAGAAAGTCACAGTCCCTTTTCACCCTCCAGCTCTAAACTTTCCCCAGGTAGCACTACCTGCCAAATACCTCTCCAGGTGGACAGAGGTAGTTGCTCCCACATAGCAGACACATGAAAAACACCAATTTCTCAACAAGCCTTTCACTAACCTCCCTCAGGCAGAACACTCACCAGGGACTCACAGAGATGGGTCAGGCATCCACAGCGACTCAATCCTCCAGTAAAGCACACAAGGTTGCTTTAATATTCAGGGTACAGTTCCAACACTATCCACAGTGCAAGCACAACAAAACCCCTTACTCCTCATGACACTGCCCCCAGTACTATCAGCAATGCGTGCACATCAATTATCTCTGTTGAATCCAAGCTCAAGTCCCTCCTGGTCGAGCTTTCAGGCCTGGGGTTCCTGTACCCCAAGCCTTTCAGGGTCCCTCATATCTTTAGGCCCCTACATCTTGACTTGCAGTGCCTAAACTCCCAACCAGGAAATAGACTGAACTGAGCACATGGCAGCTCGCTATATGAAGATGTTACACAACAGTGACACCTTCTGGCCAAATCCCAAATCTGTCAAGGCACACTGCATTAGGGACAAGGGATTTACTCCCCCTCCCTTATCCAATTTAGGTCCAGCACTTAGCTGGCAAGGCAGGGGTACTTAACCCTATGGGACCCTACATAAAGACTGCACGGGGGATTCCACACAGCGCAGCCTTCAGTCTAAACTCTGCCTCCTGCTCTTCCATTGCCATTGTGTGTGGGAGGAGGAGTCCTGTCAAGACAAGATACTGCAAGCGACAGTCCATCCGAGCTGTAACTGTAGGAACTACCGCCAAGCTCAACAAAAAGAATTTAGTTGTCTATTCTTCCCAAGTGCGCACCTGCTCCCCAATCCTGCGATCAGTGTATCAGCATTGGCACTCTGTGGGGTACAGCAACATACTTTACTGTCACCTCTTGCTTCTTTCTCTCCCCTTTTATTTCGGCCTTTCTGAGTTAAAAAATCTCTCGTTGGCTGGTAGCACATGGAGCTAGCTTTTCCTTGCAAGCTTTACAGCTTTAGCTGTAGATTAAAAGTAATAAAAAACAAGCTGTACTACAGATTTGATTTTACAGAAGCGAGTTGGTGCTGAGCAGATTCATCATAGTGCGGCCAACTGAATTGTAACTCTAACATGGTGCCCAAATGCCCTTTCCAACTACTGATGGGAGAACTCCAGTCCCACTGCACTCCTCTTTCCACATGGACCCTCCAGTCCACAGCACTCCTCTTTCCACATGGACCCTCCCTAAGTGAAGGATGGGTGTGTTGTGAAACTACACCTCCCTTTGCTGTAAAGAGATTTATATAACATCAGCTGTTTTGAACATATAACAAAATATGTATGCAATACAGCAGGGTTATGCTAACAGATATATAAGAGACATATATTGAGAATACAATCAGAGTTTAACCACTGCACCAGTGTAGAGTTGCCTGGTTTACCAGCCAGTAGTCAGGACTAAAGCCTTATTCACGAGGTCCCTGCTCCCCGACTTTCACTAACAGGAGCTGTCCCTTTATGGCAGCACAGCTTTATTGGGCCTTGTTGATCCCAGGCTCAGTGCAGCTTCCACCCAATCCAACAGATGCAGGCTAAAAAAAAAGATCCACCCCAAGCAAACACTATATTTAAGTGGTCATAAGCCTATGGGCCAGTAATAGAGATATGTAGGTGAATAAATGGATACATGAGCTTTTGTCTTGTAATTGGAGAAATAAGGAAGTGAAGGGAATTAAAGTCAGAGGGGCATACTAAACTTATGGGTCCATACAATGCCTTTCTATTAGGTATGCACCAAATCCAGGATTCTGCAAGGATTCTGCCTTTTTCAGCAGGATTTGGATTCAGCCAACCCCTTGTGCCTGCCCGAACCACATTGGCGTTTCTGCCATGAGACAAGGTGAGTACCTTGCCTCAGACGACAGCTCCCCGGAAGTTTCCAGGGACGGCAAAAAGCCACTACTGTTAACTTTAAGAGCCCACTTTCCGGTTATTAAACCGGAAATTCGGCTTTTCTATCGCAGAGAGCGATATTTCACACTCTGTGCTAGCAATGCGCCCCTCACTGGACCGCCCGTTGGAGATCTTAAGGTAAGCCTGGGGCGGTATTGCCTGAAAGGTGCCTGCCGAACCGAATCCTAATTTGCATATGTAAATTGGGGATGGGAAAGGAAATCACGTGACTTTTCGTCACAAGGAAGTAAAAACTTTTTTGCCACTTTTTCTTTTCCCGCCCGACTTTATAAATGCAAAGCTGGGGAGCAGGTGTCCTATGAATGAGGCTTCAGTCAGTGGCAAGCTTTCTTGCATATGCAAAATATGATTTGGTTCGGTATGCGGATGCGGTTGAATCCCAACAGTGGATTAGGTTCATCCATACTTTCTTTCATTCGTTCTTACAACATACACACACACACAGCTAGTCCTATAATCATAAACCTTTTTAATAGGGGCCCTGCTGCCCAACTTTCTCTACATGGACTGTCCCTCTAGAGCAAATCTCTTTATTGGGTCTTGTTAGCACCAGGCTCCCAGAAAAATCCACCTAGAGGCCAAAAGAGGAAGAAACGCCCCTTTCTAGTCTCTCTATAAAAGTGTGACAGGAAGTGGTAGCTAAATTATTGGCCAATACAAAGACATCTCACTTAGGAAACCTAGAGACAAAGGCTTCTGCCCATCAACTAGAGCAGTGATTCCCAACCAGTAGCTCAGGGTCGGACTGGGGGGTCCGGGGCCCACCGGGACTGGTGTCCAGGGCCACCCTCTGGCCCCGCTACCTACTTGTTAGGCGAACCCTTGCTCGGCGCCCAGGCGGCGCATCGCGCATGCGCAAACGGCGCGCATGCGCAAACGGAAAGCGCGCATGCGCAAACGGCGCTGCTATGCGCCAACATTTTTTTTATTATTTTTTAAAAAACTGTTGGGAGAGGGGGACTGGCCCGGCGGGGCCCACTAGGGTCGGGGCCCACCGGGTATTTTGCCGGTATCCCGCCGGGCCAGTCCGACACTGCAGTAGCTTGTGAGCAACATGTTGCTCTCCAACCAATTGGATGTTGCTCTCAGTGGCCTCAAAGCAGGTGCAAAGTCTTGGAGGCAAGTTTTGGTTGTATAGAAACCAGGTGTACTGCCAAACAAAGCCTCAATGTAGGTTGACAATCCACATAGGGGCTACCAAATGGACAATAACAGCACTTATTTGGCACCCCAAGAACATTTTTCATGCTTGTGTTGCTCCCCAACTCCCTTTTCTTCTGAATGTTGCTCATGGGTTCAAAAGGTTTTGCTATCCCTGAATAAGAGGATTTCTATCCATAGGGACTGTTAACCCTGTGAGTCCCTAAATAATATCAGTACACACAAAGTTGAGGAAAATGATTGATATTCCTGATCAGTGGAATCCCCTTAGCATACTGTGCTGCTGCCACATTTGTGTTTTCTATCAGAGCTGCCTGACTAGGCATGTGTTAACTGACATGGACAGAACGGGTGGCAGAAGTATTAGTCCCTAGGGCCTGTGGGTTCCATTCATTTTTCCTGTTAAAAATTGGGGGGGAAATGGATTGAAAGTACCCCCAGGGACTCATTCAGCACTGGGTATAAGACCTTCATCTCAACAAGTCATGGTCATAATGGTCTTGGAGGAGGCATCACCAACACATTTTTTTGACTAGCAGGGGTGCCCTGGGATTACAGCAGAACCTCCAGTTTTGCCCCTGATAGAGTAAAGCCTGAGAGTTAAAAAAAAAAGTCACATTTTATTTATACAAGTTAAAATTCATTAGTCCCACAGAAAAGCCTACTTCATTTAATTCCTCAAACAATATAGTTGCTGGGGGTTCTTTGTAGAAGGAAGGGGCTAGGGTAAGACTAGCAGCAGGCCAGTCTTGCTTGGCCAATGTCAGTGTCAGACTCCACAAACTTTCAAGCAATTTAGGTATTTTACACCATTTGGAATAGCATACAAGTTTTGTTTTTGTAGTATATGTATGGCTGTGCCCCCTGGTAAACCTTGTACTGCATTTACAAAATAAATCAAAATTATGAATCAGTCAGCTCTCTGCACTAACCTTTAAGTGTTACTTTTTAATGCACTATTGTTCTCACACACTGCATATTTAGGGCAATGCCCTTTCTCACTTTCTGCGTATGATTTATATGTCTGAACGTGGTAAGACCAATTTAACAAAACTTCTCAGGCATTTTTATATACAAAACTTCAGCCCCACTCCAATAATGAACCACCATTCAAAGATGGCTATACATGCAGAGTTCAGCATTCTACAGAGTACCACTAAATGCAACAAAACATGGGTTTTTAAAGGTGATGAGTTTGAACCTGATATTATACCCTTACACCATTGATATATGGCGTAAAGGCCATAGTATTACCATTTTCAGCCTGTTCTTTTTCAGTTCCCTGTCACCCATCCATCAACTTCTATATTCTCATGTGCATTGTCACTTTCACTGTTTCTATATTTTATTTTTTTTCTCCCTTCTCCTACCTTAAAGGAGAACTCAACCCCCCACTAATTAAAACTCTTACCCAGGCCAGTACCCTACATAGTCCCCGATCCCCGCATAGGTTATAACACATTTAAGTGCCCCTTATCCTTTACTCGCCTAGCAGTGCAGAGGAAGCATAGCGAAGCTCGTCGGCGCCATCTTCTGGCACTTTTTTCCCCTGCCACCCATCCCCTCCCATGTTTGCCTTGATCTGTCTCAACTTGCAGAGAAGAGATAGGGTAGGACTACAAGGACGTTTTCGGCGTGATCTGACATGCTGCGACAAAACGCCTGCGTCAAATCGCACGCAATGGAAATAAGGTAAGTGAATGCATTGTCGGATGCTGCATGCTACAGTCGTGTCGCGTCTGATTAACACTGCGACTTCATCCGACATTTCCATTATTTACCTCATTCCCGTCACATGCGATTTAACACCAGCAGTTTGTCACAGCGTGTCCGAGTGCGCCAAAAACGTCCGTGTAGTCCTACCCATAAGCGACAATAGCCAGGACTTGGGATGGGATGAGCAGATCTGACAGAGACGTCAGAAGTTTAAGAATTTAATCAGCTCAATATGCTCAGTAATCCCCAAAATGCCTCAGCAGTCATGTGAGCGGCTTTTCAGTTTAGTCGAGTGATGAAACATTGTTGAGATTACACAGCAAGACCAGCTGATATAGACTAACCTCGATCACTCTAGATAGCTCAGCACCTGATTTCCCTGCCCAAGTAATAATACAATTGCCTTTATACAGCCTGTGAAACTCCCGGCTGCCTTTGGGGATGGGTACATTTTCCCATATAATACACAAGTTCCAGTGAGTCATGTGACGTGTTATAACTGATAACAAAACTAACTACTGTTAGCATACCTCCCAACATTTTGGAAATAAAAAGAGGGACAAAAAAATTTGCGCGCGTAATGCGGGTATAATTTTTTCACAGCGTCCAGTTTTGCGGTCACACCCCCTAATTACCATGTTCATTTTGCACAATTTGGCAGGTTATGAAAGTTTCAACATATTTCTGTTTTTTTTTTTCAGTTACTACAGTTTTGCTGTGAGTTTAACTTTTCCCAAGAGACCTGTTATCTTATATTGTTACATTTTCTTATCTAGAAATTGTTACAAAAGTATCTTATCTTCTGCTGTGGCTGTTCTGGGCTTTCTGCCAAAAGCCAATTAAGTTAGAAACATTGCTTCTTTTTCTGCCGGTTCAGTGCACAGAAAAAACGGGACTTTCCAGTATAAATGAGGGACTGCAGGTTGAGCCTCTAAAAACGGGACAGTTGGGAGGTATGCCAGTGTTAGTACAGGTTACTATTATTTCTATTGTATTCACTACAAATATATATATATATTTATATATATATATATATATGTTGTAGCTCCCACTCTTCCCAGCTATAGTCAGGTGATCCCACTGGTGTCTAATAAAAGGGCAGCCAAGTTTGGGAGTTTTACTTTGAAAGCAGCTAGTAAGTTGCAGGTAAAACTTAGTCCCTTTGTAAAATGTATAATGAAGCAATTGAATTCTTAATGAATCAGATGAAAATTAAGCGTAGGACTGGCCAGATATGGGATGACTTTGACGTAGTTGGCCAGCTTAAATATATTGCAATATATGGACAAACAATCCCTGTGTTGTTTAAAGGGTAAGGCATTTTTTAGTAGCAGTATGCACAAAATGTCGCTGTCTTAAATATATTGATAATGGGTTGAGTGCAGAGGACTCTTGTAGTTGACTATATGTATTTTGTGGTCACACCCTCATTGCACCCCCGCCTAATGGTTTTAAAAAATAGTGGTGAGCACAACTTTCCCTTGTTTGTTATAGTTATACAGGAGCAGTGACCAGCTCCATGTTGTAGCTCCCACTCTTCCCAGCTATAGTCAGGTGATCCCACTGGTGTCTAATTAAAGGGCAGCCAAGTTTGGGAGTTTTACTTTGAAAGCAGCTAGTAAGTTGCAGGTAAAACCTAGTCCCTTTGTAAAATGTATAATGAAGCAATTGAATTCTTAATGAATCAGATGAAAATTAAGCGTAGGACTGGCCAGATATGGATGACTTTGACGTAGTTGGCCAGCTTAAATATATTGCAATATATGGACAAACAATCCCTGTGTTGTTTAAAGGGTAAGGCATTTTTTAGTAGCAGTATGCACAAAATGTCGCTGTCTTAAATATATTGATAATGGGTTGAGTGCAGAGGACTCTTGTAGTTGACTATATATATAGAGAGAGAGAGAGAGACAGAGAGAGAGACAGACAGAGATACAGTGATTGATTTATTTTTGCCTGTTATTTCTGACCATACATTATTAAGCTGTGTTTAAGCAATCATTTTTCACCCGTGTCCCGCTGGCCCTGTCAGACCCTGTTGTGCCCCATAGAGCAGGATATCCAAAGTGTGCTTTAATGCAGGGCACATTGAACATGCATTTCAAGGACAAGGATACTGTGATGTGTGTGATCAGGCTGAAGTAACCAGTGCAGGGAAACAGGAAGCAGGAAGTAATTGTGTGTGAGGCAGTTGAGGAGCAGAGGGAGATTTGAAAGGGTCATGAGGAGAGGCAGAGCTGTTAAAAACAAATAAATATGAATTAACCTGCCATGCTGTGACTCCTGTAATATTTTGGAAAACCCACAATACACACATTTTCTTCTCTACTGTTTCACTCACATTTCAGGGAAATTACCTGTTGCAACTCAGTCACTTTGTTAATTTTACATTTTTTAAAGAACCACTGGTGTTTATAAGAGGTATAGTGCATAGGGAATTTGGATAACCATGGTGCTTAATGGAGAACCATGAATAAAATCATTCGTATCCACCAGCTCAACACTCTGCTCAATGGAAAGTACTAGTCAGTCCTATGGAACACAATAGGCAAGTGATACACATACACTGGTTGTTGAAAGGGTTAAATAGGCTACACATATACTGTTTATTGCTGCTTTATATTACTCATCTTTCTATTCAGGTTCTCTACTATTCATATTCCATTTTTTGTTCAAACCAATGCATGGTTGCTAGGGTAATTTAGACCCTAGCAACAAGATTGCTGAAATTGCAACCTGGAGAGCTGCTGAACAAAATGCTAAATAACTCAAAAACCACAAATAATAAAAAATTAAACCCAATTCAGTCTCTACATCATACTAAAAGTTGTTTCAAAAGTGAAAAACCCCTTTAACTGACAGCCCTTTGATTCACTAAGTATTCCCATAAGAGAATCAGACACTGCCTGAAACAGTAATATAAGAGAAAACACACAAACATGGTACACGGTTCATTGTAGACATGTACATGCCGGCTAGTACAGCAAATGAATAGTTACATTAGAGAGATGTCCAGGCCTCCAAATTAAGAGATATATTTTGTTTCTGCCTACAAGTCATCAATTTGGGGGGGTCAACCTATTCAGTACAACTAGAAATGCACCAATTCCAGGTTTGGAATTCAGCCAAGACTCTTTCAGCAGGATTAGGATTGGGCCAAATCCAAGTGCCTGGCCGAACCAAATCCAAAAAAAAAATCACATGGCTTTTTGTCACACAAACAAGAAAGTAAAACATTTTTTTTGCAGCGAGCTGCGTGCCAAAACACATACAAGAAATTCAAAAAAATTCACAAAAATGTCAAAACGTTCTATTTACCCCCCCTTACTTCCCTGATTTACATATGCAAATTAGGCTTCGGATTCAGTTCTCGGCCGAATCTTTCACAGAGGATCCAGGATTCGACCGAATCCTAAAATAGTAGAACTGTGAATAATTTGTTTCTGTCAGGGATTCTGACTGACCCAGACAGTGAAAACCATATGAGAAATTTGCTTTGGCTACAGACAGGAAGCAGTTGCAGCTAAAAGCTTGAGTTTTGTCATGTAAATTTTAATTTATATTTTTCACTTTTAACAGGCATGTTTTTTATTTTCCATATTTATTTGTATCTATTTAAAACAGTCTGGTTATTGTTTTTTTATATACAGGTATGGGACCTATTATCCAGAATGCTCGGGACTTGGGGCTTTCCGGATAACGGATCTTTCTGTAATTTGGATCTTCATACATTAAGTCTACTAGAAAATCATGTAAACATTAAATAAACCCAATAGGCTGGCTTTGCTTCAAATAAGGATTAATTATATCTTAGTTGGGATCAAGTACAAGCTACTGTTTTTTATACAGAGAAAAAGGAAATCATTTTTAAAAATTTGGATTATTTCATCATAATGGAGTCTATGGGAGACGGCCTTACTGTAATTCGGAATTTTCTGGATAACGGGTTTCCGGATAACGGATCCCATACTGTATTACATATTAAACTGAGTTATATGAACAGCATTTGAATGTCTTATGATATTTTTATGATATGATGATCTGATATGTTAACATGTACATATAAAAAAATTAATTTGTGGTAATAAATAAACCTACTCACTAAGGCAGAGAATACAGGTAAAAGCTGAATTTAATAAAAGCAGCAGAGTTTGATAATTCTGAACATTGTTATTGGGTTACAAAGCTTAGGTGAGCACAGTCATTCTCATAATAAAATCACTCAAAGTAACACCAGAGATAATGAAAGCAGAACTGAAATCCAATTTAATTTGGCAACCTCAGAGTCACCTTTTTAGGAACAGTATCAACAAAAAATAAGTGAATTAAAGTAATAAGAATTGGACGCAGTATTGCTGTGCACTGGGAAAACTGCTATGTTTGCTTCAGAAACACTACTATTGTTTATACAGGTATGGGATCCGTTATCCGGAAACCCGGTATACATAAAGCTCTGAATTACAGAATGGCAGTCTCCCATAGACTCCATTTTATCCAAATAATCCAAATTTTAAAAAATAATTTCCTTTTTCTCTGGAATAATAAAACAGTACCTTTTACTTCATTCAAAATAAGATATACAGTAATTTATCCTTATTGGAAGCAAAACAAGCCTATTGGGCTAATTTAATATTTACTTGATTTTCTAGTAGACTTTAAGGAACAGTAACATCAAAAAATGAAAGTGTTTTAAATTAATCA